>NC_133372.1:45517944-45538439 GCF_049309525.1 Garra rufa
AAAGAAAAAGTCAATCAGCTCTGAGAGGGTTTTTCTCTATAACATGGACTTCCTCCCGCGCAGGGGAAGCACGTTCACACGCCGCTATCGGCAGCACGATCTGGACACAGCATGTGGTGTTACAGTAAATTCAGGTGGAGCACCTGACTGATGATAAGAAACAAGGACTTTTGACGCTTCTGTCCACACCCACAGCGTACATCAACTCTCCTGCCATCTGTGTTTTCCCCACTGAGACAACTAATTATATTTGCCTAAAGAAAATGAAGTCTGTTAGCTTCACTTATATTTTTACAACAAGTTCACCACATTTTGACCACATATTTGAAACATATATCACCCTAAAAACAAATGAAATCAATTATATGTGGTATAAACAACATTAAGTCTTTTTAGGACTAAGTTATTTATTTATGCATTTATTGTTGCATATTTTTATGTCAATTAAGCACATGCATTATACTGATATGTGAAAAATATAATTTATTTTTGATTTTAAGCTGAAATATGAGTTGCATGTGTTCTTGACATCAATTAATGAATCGCAATAACATGTTCAGATCATTATGCACACATGCTTAAAAATAAATAAATAAATATAGATGTAAAATATAAAATAAATAAATACATAAATGATACAATAAAAATAATGAAACATATAAAACAAATAAATATATAAACTAAAAAAAGAGCCTTTTAGCACCATTATTATTATTGTTGTTTTTTTTATTGCTTTTTTGTTGCTTTTTCTTAATTGTTTACTACAGTTGAGCACATTTTAACCAGAAATGTTTAATACTGTAATGTGACACTGTCTGGACATGATTTTTTGTGAATAATTCAATAATGGCCTAGTTTCAAGTAGTTGTGTTTTCTAGGCTTACCAAGTCCTCTTTAATGATACTTTTTATCAAACTACATTTTGCTAAACATTTTTGGTATTAAATAATTTTATTCTCCACTAAAAGACAAACTCATTTGTGGAAGTGAAAGGCGTGCAGCTCATATTTCTTTCAAAAAAAAATTAATAAAATATATTACATTACATTACATACCAATATTGCATATAGTATTTGACTTAACTTTCTACATGAAAAAAAATAAAAAAATAAAATAAAATAAAAATTGTGCAGGTAAGATATATATAAGATATATATATTATTATTATATTCTATATTTATATTATTTTTATAATAAATAAAAATATTTTTTTTTTATTTATTTTTTTTATTAATGTTTTAATTTAATTTAATTTTTTTTACATTTTACATCACAATAATTGAGAACACTTTGACCACAAATTTTAATTACTGTGATGTGAGTTTATTTTCTTTTATCTATATATTGAAAGCATATATGTTTACTTTACATTTTGTTAAACAATTTTTTATTAAATAATTTTATTCCTCACTAAAAGACAAAAAAAATTGTGGAGGTAAATAGCAAAAAATGGCAAGAACATGAGCAGCTCATATGTCTTTTGCCAAATATATATATATATATATATATATATATATATATATATATATATATGAAGAAAGTCAAACCCAATTTTTTTTTTATTTTATTTTTTTTACATTTTTGCATTTTTACTTTTTTTTTATTAACAATTGAGGACACTTTGACTATTTTGATTATTGTAATGTGAGTTTATTATTTTTTTTATTTCTTTATTTTTTTAAATCATATAATTTTTTTATGATTAATACAATGATAAAACTGACCTAGTTGCATGCAGTTGTCATTTTTGAGTTACCAAGTCCTCTTTTCTGAAACTTTTCATTTTGCTGAACATTTTTTGTTATTAATTTATTCCCCACTAAAAGACAAACTCATCTGCAGAGTTAAAAGTCAAGAAATGTCAAGAACATGTGCATTTTTGCATATATATTACATAAAAAAGTGAAGCCTGACAATATTTTTAGCATTTTTATAATTATCATCAGCATTTCCATTTACATGTTATCAGCAGTTGAGGACACTTTGACCACAAAATTGAATTACCCTAATGTGAGTTTATTTTATTTTATTTTTTAAAGGCATATATGTTTTTTGTGATTAATGCAGTGATGAAACTGGCCTAGTTGCACACAGTTGCCTTTTCTTGGTTTACCAAGTCCTCTTTTCTGAAACTTATCATTTTGCTGAACCTAAAAAAAAATTATGAAAAAAGGCATGAAAAGAAAAAGCAAAGCTCTTATAAAAGACAGAAACTGAAACTCTTTTCTTGTCAAATCCGCCCACGTTTCCTGAGCGCGCTTTTGCTCTTTCTCTCTCTTTCTCTCTCTCCTCTAACAAAAGACCAGTCAGAGAGAAAGGTAGAGGAAAAAGACTTAAACTAACCTCCCCTGTTAAAGAATACCAGACCAGTTACACATGTGGTCTCGTTAGCTAAAAATGTTGACATGGAAACCATAGCACATACGTTACATGTGCGACATCAAAGGAGGAGAAAATGACAAGAAACAGAGAGAAAAAAGCTCTTGTCAAAGTCTGTTCAGCGCACGTTGCACCGCAAAAGCTTCGACCGCAGAAGTGGAAAGTTTCCATGTCGCAGGTCATAAACTGTTTGACTGTTCAGTCCTGATGTCCACCGCAACGTCAAACCTACTGTAAATGTCTTTGTTTTAAATGCTCCATTTATTGTTCATGTTTTTTTTTGTCAGCATGCAGCTCAAGAAATTTATCAAGACATGTTTTTATGTTGAAAACTAAGCATAATAAGTGTTTTTAGTAAGTAGTAAATAATGCATAATATCTTTTCGTAAATCATATAATGTATTATAAGGTGCATTAAAAGGATTTTTAAAGGTTTTTTAAGTTCAGCAAAATGAAAAGGCAACTGTGTGCAACTAGGCCAGTTTCATTATCACATTAATCACCAAAAACATATATGCTTTCAATAAATAAATAAAATAAAATAAAATAAACTTACATTACAGTAATTACAATTTGTGGTCAGAGTGTCCTCAAATGTCCATAAAGATGTTAATTTTTTAAAATTAATTAAAGCAAAACAAAAATATTATTAGGCTTTACTTTCTTCATATATATATATATATATATATATATATATATATATATATATATATATATATATATATAATAAACTCACATTACAGTAATTAAAATTTGATTGTCATGTGTTTGAATGCATTATACGTTATAAAGGTCTAACAATGTAATACAATGTACTATAACTGTGCTTATAATTATTCATCATGAAATCATATAATGCATTATAAGGTGCATTACAAGTCTGACTTAATGCATTACTTTTATAATGCAAGATATATAACGGCTTTAAGTAAGGTGTTACCATTTTATCCTCTTAAATGCATCACCAGTTCACCTTATTTTTTTAATTACCTGGTAAATAGAGACTCTTTTCATCATGCAATCAATTGAAAATAGAAGTTTTGTTTTACAGATTACAAGTAAAATGTCTTTTGAATGCATGATTTTGGTGTCTCGCTAAATATAGAGGAGATTTTGTGACGTGTGACCCTGGACCACAAAACCAGTCATATAGGTCTTTATTTATTTATTTTATTTATTTATTTTTTAAATAAGCTTTCCACTGATGTATGGTTTGTAAGGATAGGATAATATTTGGCCAATATTAAAAATCAGGAATATGAGAATGCAAAAAAAAAAAAAAAAAAAAAGTTCTTAGCAATGCATATTATTAATAAAAAATTAAGTTTTTATATACTTACTGTAGGAAATTTTCTAAATATCTTCATGGTGCATGATCTTTACTTAATATCCTAATGATTTTTAGCATTAAAAAGAAAATCGATCATTTTGACCCATACAGTGTATTTTTGGCTATTGCTACAAATATATGTTTTCCAGGGTCACATTTGAGATTTCTGGAGTACAAAGTCTCCAATTAATCTCATTGCTATCAATTGTAATACTAAAGTGATCTCCCTTATGATTTTCATTCTTCTGGGACGTTGTTAGGACTGAACTTTTGGCCTCCTTCCTGGTGCTTTTCACAATGAAATATGTTTGCTTGCTTTATTGTAATACACGCAAACAATAACGCACGCGATTGCACAATGAAACGGCATGTTTCTATCTCCATCAGCGTATGTTTCATTAAGATTATATGACTGAGATATTCCTCGTAATGTGTGTCACAGCACGGAATGGCGGTTCTGGTTTCCAATTGTTCAATAATGATCTATCTGCCAATTCAACACTGGCAGAAACATCCGCCGCAATATGAATAAAACATAAACGCGGGGCGGCCAGGCACTTTTACTGTATAGCTTTGCTTGTCAACTGCTTCTGAGAAAAACACATAATATGAGAAATATTATAAATGGGTCTGTGCTTTCAGAAGCAACCACAAAAACCAAGAGATTTCAGGTCAGAGTCCACTTAAAACACACCATATGGATGCTGTACCGCGGTAAAAGCGCATGAACGAGACGTTTAGCATGCATGTTCCCTGCTGTGTGAGACTGACTCATATGTGTTATACCATAATGCCGTTTTCTTTCTTATGATAGAGGATTTCTTTCATAACAGTAAAATAACAGGCCATGCAATGTATATCATGTTTTCAAATAAGGCAAATGAGGTTGTGCTGTAGCAAAAATCATAAAGCAGCATTGAAGAAGTGGTTGATTTTAACACCTAATGTACATTTAATATATATTTACATTTTTGTAATTGTTATGACAATTAATCACACTTTGTAACATCATTTATATTTTTAAAATGTAAAAAACATGCATTTTATATGTATTATTTATTTATTTTTTAATTTTTTAAATTGCTTTATTGTATTTAAAAAATCTATTTTCTAGGGTTACCATTCAGAATTTTTATATTTTATTGAATAATTGTAGTCCCCACTGAAAGGACAAACTCAATGATAAAGTAGTTGATTTTAACACCTAATGTTCACATGCATATATATTTACATTTTTTGCATAATTGTCATGACAAATAAGCAGCACATTTTGTAACAATTTATATTTTTAAAATGTATATATATATATATATATATATATATATATATATTACATTTTTATAGTTATTTTTATTGTTCTATTGTATTTTTTTTATTAGTGTTACCAATTTGAATCTTTTTATTCACCGCTGAAAGGACAAACTCATTGATAAAGTGGTTGATTTTAACACCTAATAAAAACATTTTATTTGTCATTTTTTTTATATTGTTTTAATTGTTTATTGTATTTGTTTTTTTTAAATGTTTGTTCTCTTTTCTAAGGATACCATGTTTTATTTTCAGATTTTTTTTTCATATTTTATTGAGTCATTTTATTCCCCACTGAAAGGACAAACTTTGATTTATTACACCTAATGTACATTTAATAAATGTATACGCATATATATTGTCATTTTTTGCATAATTGTTATGACAGTTAAGCACATTTTATAATTTATATGTTTAAATTTTTTTTATTATTTTACAACATATTTTATTTGTATTATATTTTTATATAGTTTTTATTGTTTAATTGTCTTTTTTTTTTTTCAAAATGTTTGTACTACGGTTAATAAGCACTATTTACAGAATCTTTTCATTTCATTGAATCATTTTGTTCCCCACTGAAAAGGAAAACTCAGTGAGGAAGTGGTTGATTTTAACACCTAGTGTACACAAAAAAAGACCCAACCACAAACATCTCATTTAACGTTTTTATTACGGACAAAATGAAACAAAAAGGCATAGTGACACAAAATGACCTGGCTGGCAAGGAAAGAAAAAACCAGCATTCAAAAAGTAAAAATAAAAAACAAAAGCAATTGTCATCATCATCATCATCATAATGCAAAAAACAAAAACAAAAAACAATAGAATTCAAATATTGTAGTTATAAGCAAAATTGATCTCATTTTGTTCATAAATAGAAACCTGTTAAACATTATTAAATATTAACTGATGGGCAACTTGCTGATAACAGTTTTAAAATAATTATCATTGCTGACTTTACAAATAAAATAACTACAATTGGCAGGTTTGTACACAAATGAAATGTCTTAGAAGTTATTCTTTTTAATTCAACTAAAAATAGTATGCTACAGTAGAAAAAAAAAAGATTAAAATAAAACGTTCGACTAAATGATCAAATGTATTTAATTTTTTCCCACGAAACTTAAAGATGAGATCAACACAATAGAACATCTAGCAAAAGCTACTAGAAAACTATAGACCCACTGTTGTTTTACTGTGTGCTGTATTATCTCACATTGAGAACATTATAGTTCACCTTTACATGTTATAGTGGTGGATTTAACGTCAGTCAAGACCAGGCAAAACAAACAACCCGGGTTTCAATACAACTACTGCTTCAGCCTTGAAACAATCTCGGTGCAAGTATGCAAGCGTGAAATGCGATGCATTATCATAAGGTTTAATTGCGCAAACATTTGCAAACGTGTCGGCCAAGTGTTTACGTCTGCATACTTGCGGAAAGTATGTTTCTGGCCTTTGACCTGAATCCAGAACATTTACGCTTCTTTACGTCGCATTTAGAACCTGAGAGTAAATCGACAAAGCTGATCCAATCACCTCACGAGTTTGGCTGTGAACAAGCTTCGTAAAACCGTACATTTGCGATCTCAGAGTTATGGAAGCCCAATTCTGCTACTGAATAAAAAATAAAAAGGTAACTGTGACTTTTTAATCTCACAATTCTGACTTTTCTGAAGTTAACATCTTGGAATTTTTACTTTAAGTTATAAAGTCCAATTCTGAGGAAAAAATTGCAAGTATATATCTCACCATTCTGACTTTACGGAAAGTCAGAATTGCAAGAAAAAAGTCAGAACTGTGAGATGCAAACTTGCAACTGTGGTAAACTTTTAATAAATTGTTGTTAAAGTGTATCAATTTAACCATTAAATGGGATCCAGAAAAATGAAAATGGAAAAAATTAATGATGAATTAAAAAAAAAAAAATGTTCATGTCTTGGTTAAAAAAAAAAAAAAAAACTGCACAAGTTCTCTTGAGAAAATGTTCAGCCAAAAATAACAATTGTGCCTTTATTCAATTACCCTCATGTCACTCCACACCAAATTTCAAACCAATCCATTGAACAAAAATGTAAATATTGGGCAAAATGTCTGAGCTGCTCATTTTCATTCCATGAAATGTCATGGAATTTGTCAAATTATTTAAACTGAGATGCAAACTTGCAATTGTGGTAAACTTTTTAATAAATTGTTGTTAAATTGTATTGAATTGTATTAATTTAGCCATTAAATGGAGACCAGAAAAATGAAAATGGAAAAAAAATTGAATTTGGAAAAGGAAAACGTTCATGTCTTGCTTTAAAAAAAACTCCAGAAGTTCTCTTGGGAAATTTTTCAGCCAAAAATAAAAATTGTGACATTATTCACTCACCTTCAGGTCACTCCACACCAAATTTCAAACCAATCCATTGAACAAAAATCAAAATATTGGGCAAAATGTCTGAGCTGCTCGTTTTCATTCCAATTTTTTTATTTTTTTTTGGGGAATTTTAAAGAATTGTGAAATAAAAAGTTGCAATTACCTATTTTATTTTTTGTTCAGCGTAGAATCAGGCTTTCATACAGATTTGTGCAGGAGTCCTTTTCAAAATCAAAAATGAGGCTCTGTTGAATCGGGGAGCCTAAATGGAGAGCCAGGTCATGGTTTTTGCCATAGATCTTTTTTGGGTAATCACACCAGTGAGCACAGAGTTTAATGCAAGATTGTGTATGTGTGGAAACACTCTTCTGATATCACCTGCACAGGCTGTTCAGTTACACAATGCACAAATACACTCACGCACGCTCATTCATACCGGCACGCATTCACAAAATACCATTTAAAATACAAATCAATGAATTATAAGTCATATTAAAGAAGAAAAAATATCTGGACTTCATCTTCCCAATTTGACCCCCAAAAAAGTGATATTTACAATCACACTGTGACAGATCAACAAAGACCTACACGGGTCTTTAAAATTACAAAAAGAAGTTGTATTTATCAATTTTTCCATTTGCGCATTTATTTTTTTCTTGTCTACTTTTTTTGCCTAAAATTCACAGAGCATTATTTGAACAGCAACGTATCGCCCTCAGAAGAGTATTTTTCTCTAAAGTAAAGGACCTGTTATTGGCCAAAAGAAGCACTATGTTGCAAGTAGGAAATAAATAAAAGTACAACAACAAAACAAAACAAAATAAAAATAAAAATAAAATAAAAATGAGACCAGGAGAAATATTAACTGAGAAACTACGAGGAGAGTGTTCCTCTGTTTTAGTTAAAGCTCATTTGCCCTGAGGGCCAGGTTAATGGTAGTTTGCGTTATTTTTTTTTCCTTTTCGTTTTTCTTATATACATCTTTTTTTGTTGTTTTCTTTTAAGTTTATTCAGAGATGGGGTGAGTGCTCTCTGAGGTCTCTGGCGGAGAGGCCTGTACATTTTTAAGTGCTTGGCAAAAATGAAAGGATCACTAGTAGTCTTCAGAACGCGTACACACACACATCCTTCTAAAAACGAATGAAAAATGACACTGAGGGAAACGGATGATGTCTGGGAAGGGTGGAGAGGTGCGGGGGACTCCCTGGTGTTGTTTCATCTCTTCTCTTTCCGATCTCCTTGTTTTGCTTCAAGTGAGGTAGAGTGGCTTATCCCTGCCTATCATACTGCCACTGCGAAACAATGAGAAACAAATTAGAGTTAGGAAAACGTTCATGTCTTGCTTTTAAAAAAAACTCCAAAAGTTCTCTTGAGAAAATTTTCAGCAAAAAATAACAATTGCACCAATATTCACTCACTCTCATGTCACTCCACACCAAATTTTAAACCAATTCATTGAACAAAAATCTAAATATTGGGCAAAATGTCTGAGCTGCTTGTTTTCATGAAAAATTCCATTTCTGGTAAACCTTTAATAAATTGTTGCTAAATTGTATGGAATCAACACTGTCTCACTCCCAAGTCGTCACATATTGACGTTTGGTCAGGACCCTTTGGCGTCGCATTTTGACGCACAGGGTACCCCTTCAGCGTCATTTTTGGACGTGCAGGGTCCTCCACTGCTTTAAATAAGAAACCCTTGGCGTCAATAAGCTGACACGAAAGGCACTGTGAATTTTTTTGTCGTGATTAAATTATATATTGGGTAATAATATTGCCATTATTGCATATGTATTGGGGTGTGATTTTTCAATGCAAACAGTCACAACAGTTTTATTTATATTACACTATTTACACATTTACGAGCACGTAACCCAACCCCTGCCCCTAAACCTAACCATTTGTCAATAAAACACAGATATAACAGGCAGATACAACTACAGTCACAATTTATTTAAAAAATATGAATATTCCAAGTCTTCCGAGGCAAAACGATTTATTTGTGAGAGGAACAGACGCGATCGCCGTCTCCGTCCGCTGTAAAGCTCATCCTGTTTAACTTTGCCGCAGTCCGTGCGCGAATTCAAAAAATGCCGCCAGACAGCAGAAGCATTACGTCAGCCTTGGTTGTGAAATTCTATTGGCTCTTGTGTGTCTCGTGACCGATTACGTCATGCTAATGGTCGGGCGTATCTTTTTGAATAAGAATGTGAGCACGTTAACGAAGTGGGATAATTTTTAGCGATTAAAACCTTATGTTTTACTTTCTTCTTCGCATAAAGATGGCT
Organism: Garra rufa; assembly: GCF_049309525.1. Classification (NCBI taxonomy): domain Eukaryota; kingdom Metazoa; phylum Chordata; class Actinopteri; order Cypriniformes; family Cyprinidae; genus Garra; species Garra rufa. The sequence continues at coordinate 45,527,612 of NC_133372.1, forward strand.
TCAGAAGACTTGGAATGTAACACTTTTTTACTGCTTGTTTATGGTCAGTTTTTGCAATAAATACATGTGACTGTACTTATATTTGCCTGTGCTATATATTGTTCAGAAGTGGGTTTAGGGTAGGGGTGGGTTTAGGTGCTCCAGTCAAAGTACAAATTTATATAAAATTGTTTACATTTTTACAAATGCATGCAAACCAGTAAGACAAACATCTGAAAACAGTGGAGGACCCTTCAATAAAAAAATTCATGTCTTCCTCTAAAATAAAAAACTCCAAAAGTTCTCTTGAGAAAAATTTCTGACAAAAATAACAATTGTGCCATTATTCACTTACCCTCATGTCACTCCACACCAAATTTCAAACCAATCCATTGAACAAAAATCTAAATATTGGACAAAACGTCTGAGCTGCTCGTTTTCATTAAAAATTCCATTGTCAAATTCCATGTCAAATTTTGGATGAATAAATAGTATGTTTAAATAAAATCATGATATGGACTATTGTTTGTCAAAATTATTGTGAATATTATTGTAAAAAAATTTTAATAAATAAAGTTGTTTTATGAATTTAAATATAAAATAAAACGTTCATGTTTTGCTTTTGCTTTTTTTTTAATAATGGCCAAAAATAACAATTGTGCCATTATTCACTCACCCTCATGCCACTCCACACCAAATTTCAAACCAATTTATTGAACAAAAATCTAAATAATGGGCAAAATGTCTGAGCTGCTCATTTTCATTCTATGAAATGTCATGGAATTTGTCAATCTTTTGATGAATAAATCAGGATCAGTATGTTTAAATCAAATCTTAATATGGACTATTGTCTGTCAGTATTATTGTATAAATGTAATGTTTTTATGAATTAGAAATGCATTTTAATTATTAATTAACCATTAAAATGATAATCAACAAACAGAAAACACAGGAAAAAAACAAAACAATGGAATTTAAGAAAAAAATAAATAAAACGTAATTCATAGGGCCCTAAAATTTACTTTTAGGCAAACTTTTAATAAATTGATGTCCAAAAAAATCCCCAAAAATGTAAACTGGAATTCTTGGAAATCTTCTATTAATATTATTGTAAAATGAAATAAATGAAGTTGTTTTTATGAATTAGAAATTAATTTTGATTATTAATTAACCATTAAAGTGAAAACCAGAAAAATTAAAAAACAGAAAACAGAAACAAAAAAATACAACGGAATTCATAGGGCGCTAAAATTTACTTTTAGGTAAACTTTTAATAAATTGATGTTAAATTGTATTGATTTAACCATTAAAAAGAGTCCAAACAAATGGAATCCAGAAAAATTCAAATGGGAAAAAAATAAATAAAAAAGGGGAAAAATACTTGTGCACTGTATTTACTAAGTTTATAAGTTTTTTAAGATCTATCATATGACTTAGGACACTTGAAAAACAGCTCATGAGTTGTATTGACTATGGTTATGAAACTTTTAGTCAATGCATTAGACCAGTGTGAACATTTGGCTAAATATCTACTTTTGTGTTCCACATAAGAAAGTTATGCAAGTTTGTAATGACATGAGGCTAAATAAATAATGACAGAATTTTCATTTTTGGGTGAACTAGTCTTTTAACTTTGTTATTGTATGTGGTTTTTTTTTCTTTTGCATTGCATTGTTACATTACACAATAAATAATTCATGCCACACAACTCTGAAACCACACATGCTGCTTGCAAACGCTCACCAAGTCCCCTGATACTATGACACACGTCTCGTGGGACAAGCACAGTTAACATTGTAACATCGTAACAAACACACACACTGTTTACCTGCAGTGGTTTCCGCCGCATTCTCGGTTGCAGTACTCGCTGTCCCAGTCGGGGTTCTGGCCCACTTGGTTCGGAGCCCCTGGAGACTGAGAGCCCCCCACGCTCTTCTGATACTCGGACTGTAAGTGAGAGAATCCCTGCGAGAGAAAGAATACACATATATTATTAGCATTTTTAGGCCAGAAACATATGCAAGTGTGCAAACACGAATGCTTAGCCAATGCAATTTAAGTGTGTGGCTCTAATTTGTTTAAAAATTTAAAATGCATTCTAAGAATTAAACCTGTAATTTGTTTCTCACTTCCTTTCAACAGTTGATAAAATGTTTTCTTTTGTTTCACTGAAGGAAGGTGCTAAACGCTGATAGTTTGGAAATCAGACCTTTTCAGTTCACACAGCGTCTCGTTTTCTGATAAAGACAACACCTCCAAAACAACACATCCTCCACCCCAGTTCTCACTTCATCTCATTTCACCTCACACTGCAACCGCTAACCGCATGTGCAAGATGACCTGTCCGTTTCCAAGTTAATTTGGTAACACTTTTCCAACAAGATTAGCTTCTGCTAAAGTTCTGAACTTACTGTCTTAAACAAAAACCAGGAGGTAAATACTGTGTTTTTCATTGTGTGTTTTTTAAAAGTTTTTAATTGACAAGTTTTGAATGGAGTACTACCATACTGTTTACTGCACATCACATGCTTTTCCATTAAATTGGAGCATTGATAAATGTTACTATGGCCATGTTTGGAATATACACTGCCACTCAAAAGTTTGGGATCAGTAAGATTTTTTTTATGTTTTTTTTTTTTTTTTTTTGCATAAAAAGCAATATTAATGCAATAAAAAAAATTGATTTTAATATAATTTATTTCTGATGCAAAACTGAATTTTCATCAGCCATTACTCCAATCTTCAGTGTCACACCTTCAGAAATCATTCTAATATACTGATATTAATATTAATATTAAAATCTAATATTACTTTTATTATCAATGTTGGAAACAGTTGTTCTGCTTAATATTTTTATCCGGTGATACTTTCTTAAGGATTCTTTGATGAATAAAAAGTTAAAAAGAAAAGGCATTTATTTAAAATAGAAATCTTTTCTTATACAATATAAGTCTTTACTATCACTTTTTTAAAATCAATGTAACAAATCCTTGCTGAATAAAAGTATTAATTTCTTTCAAAGAGAGAAAGAAAGAAAAAAATTACTGACCCCAAACTTTAAACGAGGTGTTTATTGTTGCAAAAGTAAAAAAAAAATAAAAAATAAAAAATAAAAATGCTGTTCTATTTAAGGTTTTATTTATTAAAGAACCATAAAAAAGTATCACAGGTTCCAAAAAAGAAATAAAAATAAGCAGCAGTTTTCAACACTGATAATAAATCAGCAAATTAGAATGATTTCTGAAGCATCATGTGACACTGAATACTGAAGTAACGATGCTGAAAATTCAGCTTTACATCACAGGAATAAATTATATTTTAAAGTATATTAAAATAGAAAACCACTATTTTAAATTGCATTAACATTTCACAATATTACAGTTTCCTTCTGTATGTTTAATCAAATAAACGCAGTCTTAATGAGAAGAAAAGTCTCCTTTAAAAAGCATTAAAATTCATACTGATTCCAAACTTTTGAGCGGCAGTGTGTTATATATTGTATATATTAAAAAAAAAACATTAGTAGGAGTATACAAGTATGAGTATGCAATGCTAAAAAATTCTAAAGGTATACTCACTGTGCTACTTTTTTGCACTATGCAAAAGGACTGTTTGCAATTAAACACTAGAGTATTGTAAATTGCATGCATAGACTTTTGCATTGTATACAGCTTATTAAAAAAAATGTTTGTAATACACTATGCATTATGCAACAAAAACAATAAAGAGCCAGACAGAGGTATGCTGCTCGAGCTTAAATGAGCAAATGACGTCCAATTATAATTTCTGGAAAAATCATGTCAATTACATTTAGAAAATCAAATAAACAATGGAAATGTAAGGTCAAGTTGATTGCATTGCCTTATAGGATACAGCTCTACAGTTGCACATTTTCTATGCATTCTCAATGGCAGTGCGCCGTTCCAGTCGCACCCCATAAACACAAGCACGTGTGGCGTTTCCCAGCATGCATGCTAACCTGCTGTCCTGGGGGTGGGGAGTGCAGTGGTGCCTGGAGGCCCATCTGGTGAGAGATGATTGGCTGCGACTGGACCTGCTGCATGCGGATTGGCTGGTTGAGGAGGGAGCCCTGGTGCAGAGAGAGCTGCTGGTGGAGGGGAGGGCTGATCTGGAAGGACGCTGGGGGGGAGGCACTGAGCGCGGGCAGCATGGCCGAACGGGGCAGGCCGTGTCTGGGAGCCCCCGCTGCGTAGCTCTGGAGGTCCGAGAGGGGGAAGGGGCTGGGGCCCAGGTACGGGGAGGAGGGCTGGGGCGGGACGCTGTACAGGGAGGCGTTGGGGGGCATCATGTGTGACGACGGCTGACTAGACTGGGCGCTTTTGCTCTCCACCGGGTCACTGTAGGTCTGACAGAGAGGAAGACAGACAACATGCACATAACATTAATGCATGTTTATATAAATACTACTTTATAACAGCACCGGGTGCATGAGTTTAAACACTCTCATACTTCACATTTCCCACCGATGATTCTTTTTTCCCCAAACAAAAAGATGCATGAAAAATTTATTTAGGGCCAAAAAGATGCATCCTCTTTTCAAACATTGAGATTTGATAGCTCACTGCAAAAAATGATTTTCTTACTTAGTGTTTTTGTCTCGTTTTCTAGTAAACATTCTTGAATCAAGATGCAATTACTTGACAAGTAAAATGACTTATTAGATACGATTAAATAAGATATTTTGTCTTATTTTCTGAAATAAAATAAAAAAACTTTTTTTTGCTTAAAATAAGCAAACATGTGCAAATTGGGTTAAGAAAAATAATCTTAATTTAAAGACAAAACAAGTTTTTTTTTTGCACCATTAGCAGATATTTTAAACAATGTCTTGATATTTCTTTTCAGAAAACTAGACTTACTATCTTAAGTTTTTTACTTGTAAAGTAAATTCATCTTGATTCAAGAGTTTTTAGATATTAATGCTAGAAAGTAAGACAAAAATACCAGGAAAAACATTTTTTGCTGTGTTCAGAGTTCATATAATACTGTCATTAAGAATTATATTAACAGTTGAATAAATGTGAGAAACTGACATGAAGTAATGTGTGCTGTTTTCTAAGTTTCTACTTTATAATTTCACATTTATTTCACTTGCTTGCTGTTTCTTTGTAAACAATTGTGAAATTTACTAGCTATTTCGGAGTGAAAACTATTTCCACATAATTGTTTCATTACATAACTGGCACAGACTCAAAAACATGATAATCATGTTTTCCAGCATGATTTGAGAAAAGTATCCTTTCCTTGAAAATGAAATCTCTTTAATCTCTTTTGCAGGTCCCCTACTGTACATCTCAGATGTTTCTCATGAGAAAAAAAGTCTGCAATCAATAGTCAGAACTCTGATCAAATGACTCAAGTGCATCTATTTTTATTTCTCCTGAGGACGTTTAGGAGAAAACGACATGGATTTGATAATAAGACCACTTTTTCAAATCATATTTTCTTCCTTTTTCAGTATATGAGTACGAGTATATGAACATATCTGTAAAAACACAGCATATGCTTTTGGCAAAATATTTAATTATATGCAATGAAGGATGGTGTTTATGAAAGTTGTTTAATAAAATATCAGGCAAAGATCTTGAAGTGTGCAATCCAAAGCCAGAAATATGATTATAAACTCTTATTTCTGAACTTTTATTTCTGCTGAGGAATTTTAAGAGAAAAAGATGTGAAAATGATGTGGATTTGATGGTTAGACCGATTATATTTTTCACTTTTTTAGAGGGTGAGAATATATGCATCAGATTTGGACAAAATATTCACTGCTTTTCTTACTTAGATTTTTTGTTATTTCCAGCCAAAATATCGAAAAATTCTTAAACACATTCTTAAATCAAGAAGGATTTTCTAGACTAATAAAATGATTGTCTAATTTAAAAAAAAAAAAGTCAAAATTAAGTACGTTTTTACTTGAAAAAATTATATATAAAAATATGCATAAAAATATTTTCTGTTTGAAATAAGATTTTTTTGCTTACTACATTGGCAGATTATTTTGTTTGTTCTAAACAAAAACTCACTTAATTTTGACTTCTTTTTTCTCGTTTAGAAAATCCTTCTTGATTAAAGAATTTTAGATATTTTGGCTGGAAACAAGACAAAAATAAATTTCCAGGGAATTTAATAATGCTTTTCTTACTTAGATTGTTTTGTCTTGTTTCCAGCCAAAATATATCAACATTCTTAAATCAAGAAGGATAAAAATATTTTCTTGTTTTCAGAAAAAACAAGTCAAAATTAAGTGAGTTTTTGCTTAGAACAAGCTAAATAATCTGCCAATGAGGTAAGCAATAAATAAATAAATAAATAAATAAATAAATAAATAAATAAAAAATTAAACAGAAAACAAGATTATTTTTCTTACCCCAATGTTTCAAGCAAAAACACACTTAATTTTGAGTAGTTTTTTTTCTAAAAACAAGACAAAAGTTTAATTATAATTTAATTATACACTGTAAAAAGTTGTCACCGGTTTTAACTCAAAAACTTAAGTTCAGCAGCTGCCATAACATTTTAAGTTAAATCAACTTAAAAGTACAAGTCATTTGAACTCATTTTATTGTTGTTAGTTGAAATAACTTGCAGTTTTAAGTTGATTTAACTTAAAATTTTAGGGCAGCTGCTGAACTTAGGATTTTAAGTTGAAACTGGTGAAATCTTTTTACAGTGTACACAATGAAGGACAGCATTTAAGCAAGGCTCGTGCTCAGATTTGCCATTATCCCAAAGCTAGAAATCTTAATATGAACTCAAAAGTTTCTCATCAAATGCCTCATTTGCATCTTATGCATCCTTAGAAATTTTAGGAGAGTCGTTTCATTAAATGAAGCATAAATGAGCATTGTCCTTGAGGAGGAGGTAGTGCATCAAAGTCATGAAACACGTTCAGAAGCATCAGTATTTAAAACAGCAGAAAACCACAGTGAGAAGGAAAACTGTCAGCAATCGCACAAACACATCTATCTGTGATTTGTCAAGCTGAGAGTGTGCGCTTATGGCAGAGCATTGTTTCATTACCGTTTTACGCGGGAGCATGCATCGCAAATGGCAATATGTATTTCAAACGCCAGTGCGTGATGGCCAGCCGCTCGTGTTCATCAGCTGTCACCATCATAACGCCTCATATATATGGAGCAGAACATCTAAACTGATCAACATGAAAAGATCCACGTCCGCTAAGAAAACCAGCGAAACCAAATAAGAAAGCAAACGCCGTTTGAGCGAGCACAGCTGCTTCGGACATTTTCAAACATCTCTCTTTAAATTAAACAAGTGGAGATTGTCCAGGTCCTGAATGTACATCATGACGCACCATACGATCGCTTTCTAAAGAAACTGTTATTGACGGTGACATTAACCGCTTCATATTTTACACAAGCTCTAAACAACACTGCATACTGTTTTTGAGCTAAAATCAAACTCCTGTTATCATTTACTCAGCACTAAATCTGTATGAGTTTCGTTCTTCTGCTGAACACAAAAAAGCTATTTTGAAGTCAGTCGCAGTATGGAAAAAAAATACTATGGAGCTCAGTGGGTACTAGTGTTGCCACGATACTAAAACTTTGACTTCCTGACTAAAATATCTCGATAATGCAACAGAAGTGATACTACAACAAACATAAACGACAGGTTAAGTAAATAAATAAAAGATGATCCAAATAGAGGTTATACACTGCAAAAAATGCTTTCCTTACTTTGATTTTTTTGTCTTGTTTCTAGCCAAAATGTCTAAAAAATCTTAAATCAAGAAGGATTTTCTAGACTAATACAAGTTATTGTCTTGTTCTCAGAAAAATGACTCAAAATAATGCGTTTTGGCTTGAAACAAGCTAAATAATTTGCCAATGGGGTAAGAAAAATAATCTTGTTTTCTGTTTGAAATAAGATGTTTTTTTTATTTTGGCACCATTGGCAGATTATTTAGCTTGTTCTAAGTGAAAACTCACTTAATTTTGACTTTTTTTTTTTTTTTTTTTTTTTTTTTTTAAACAATAAAATAATTTTTACTCATCTAGAAAATCCTTTTTGATTTAAGAATTTTTAGATATTTTGGCTGGAAACAAGGCCAAAAATCTAAGTAAGAAAAGCATTTTTGGGCTGTAAATAATAGATAATCCAAATATTGCAGTTATGAACTGCAAAAATGCTTTTCTTACTTAGAGTTTGTGTCTTGTTTCCAGCCAAAATATCTAAAAATTCTTAATTAAGAAGGATTTTCTAGACAAGTAAAAAATTTGATTAATTTAATTTTTGTTTAAAATTAAGTTTTTGCTTAAAACAAGCAAAATAATCTGCCAATGGGGTAAGCAAAAAAAATAAAAAAAAATTTCAAACAGAAAACAAGATTATTTTGCTTACCCCATTGGCACATTATTTTATAATGCACTTCATTTTGACTTTTTTTTTTTTTTTTAACTGAAAATAGCACAATTTTTACTCATCAAGAAAATCCTTCTTGATTTAAGAATTTTTAAACATTTTGGCTGGAAACTAGACAATAAAATCTAAATAAGAAAAGCAGTTATTTTATATATTAAAAGCCCCTATAAAAACACTTTGATAAGAGCTAAAAGTATAAAGCCAAATTGTATTTCATGATATAGTATTTTTCAGTATAGTATAGTTCAAAAATAATAATTTATATCATGATATAGTTTGATATTTTCTTTTTGTTATTACTAATAAGAACATAGATAAAAGTAAGAAATTAAAGGACAAATACAATAAAACAAAGACACAAATTAAATTTATTTTAAAAATAAAATGGTTTTATTTTTTCCAAATTCATTTGAAATTTTCTGGATTCCGTTTTTGCCGTTTTGATTTTTTCTATACTCTGTTTTAATGGTTACATTAAAACATATTAATCAAAAAGCATGTCTAATTAATTGAAATCATGAAACATCCACAAATTTAACAGCAATTTCTTAAAAGTTTAACAAAAATTACCTTTTAAGGCTCTGTTTTCTATTAATTTTCTGCATTCCATTTTAATAGTTTCACCACATTTTAAAAATCAAATGCATGTCTAATTAATTTATAAATATTAATTCGATTTTATAAAGAATTATTTATTATTTATTTCCTTTTTTTCAGAACATTTTCCAAATTAACATTTTTGATCAAAGTCTGCAATTTGTTTCTTTGTAAATAATTATGAAATTCACCAACAATTTCTGAGTGAAAAAAAGTTTTTTTTTTGTGTGTGTGTTTTTTTTTTTTAATTCAGTTTTATTTTGATCAAACACTAGTGGGTACCAGAAACCATTTGGTTACACATTCTTCAAAATATCTTCTTTTGTGTTCCAGATTCATGAAACAGACAGAAGTTAGATTTTTTGGTGAACTGTCCCTTTAAGACTCTGCTATTCTTAACTAGATGAAATGATGGCATATTATGCTGATTTTAAAAATATGTCAGAAAATGTACTTTTACACAAACACAAATTCATATTGATCTATAAAATAGCAGCAGGTGCATGAGTTTAAACACTCTGTCAAACTTCACATTTTCCAGCCATTCTTCTGATGCTTTAGTCTCGAACACGCTCTTCATGCACCCAACAAAAAAAGTGCATAAAAACCTCATTTGTGACTAAAAAGAGTCACTCTCTTTTCATGAGTGTACGTTTCAAGTTTTGAGCTGTGAAATTGATGTGGATTTGATAGTCGGAGCAATTTTTTCTATCATATTTTCCTCCTTTTCAGTGCATGAGAGTATACGAACACATCATTCAAAGCATCTGGCAAAAACAGATTTTGACGAAATATTTAATTATACGCAATGAAGGACGAGAAAGGCGTTTAATAAAAGCCTCCGAGGTTGATGAATACTGTATTCACGGCCTAATCAGCGCTCTTGTTTTGGGCCAAGGAGCTCCGAGAGCGAGGTATGGAAAAGGAGAAAGAGTGTTTAGCATGAAAATGCAATTTGCGTTTTTCAAAAGAGAAACAATGAATGTAAAATTAGTGGTTTGAAATGGCAGCGTTTTATTATGCAGATGAACGTATGCGATGAAACGACAGACCGCGCTGATTTCTGCTCATTTGAATCTGTCAAACGGCTTTGGCAAATTCCTTATCGATTTATGGATGGTGCAGGCGGCGCAATCTAATAGATTACAACAACTGTTATTGACCGCAGAAACATGACAGAGATGAATATCGCTGACACAATTATGTATAAGGTTTGAGCTAATGATGCTATTTTGGGGATTGTACACACCATCGTGCCAACAGAATGAAGAATGAGCGTCTGAAGGATCAGTTCACACAGAAATGAAGAATCTGTCATCATTTATTCACTCTCATGTCACTCCAAACCTGTTTGACTGAGGAGGAGAATTTTTGAAGAATCTTCACAAGATTCTTTTTGGTGCAAAATCAGCGAATAGTGATCATATCTGTCAGTGCTATTTTTTGATTATTTATGTCATTATAAATATTATTTATGCCATTATAAATTCTTATATTATATATTATATTATACATTTGTATATTTTTACATTTAATATTCAAATTTTTTTTTTTTTTTTTTTTTTTCAGCTTTTAATTCCATCTAATATAATACTTCAACTTAGGCTTATTTTCAGTAAGTTTCTAAAGCAACAATTTCTTCATCTAATATTTATTTATTTTTATTTGTTTTACATTTTAAAAAATTTCAATTTAAAAATATTGTTAAAAATGACAACACTAGTCTCAAAAGACACCATAAAATTAACCTCCATAAAAAACACCATCAAAAGCCATATTTTGGCTGAACTATCACTTTAAAACAGATTTAAAACATTTTTATATTCTCACATTTAATTTTTGT
>NC_133372.1:45538939-45548939 GCF_049309525.1 Garra rufa
GATCTATCCTTTTAAAGCACACATAGAGAAACGTCTCTTCCCATGAGACTGTGCTGAATCTTTAGTCTAATGTTTACCCCCCAACATCAGCGCTGACCCACAGACATCACAGACGTGAACCCGTTACCTTGGAAACCAGGCTGGCTCGGTACGCTGCCAGGGCCTTCAGGTACTCCTTCTTCGCTGCTTCTGTTTTCCGTTTGTACGCCTGTGAGGAGACCAAACACAACTGTTAATAAACGCACAGACACATGCACAACGCTGGAATATGAACAGTTAACCTTTGCTTTGCACTTGGTCAGTCTCATGTCAACAACTTTCAGCCCCATGCATCTGAAAAACACACACACTAGTTTAGCCTAAACTTACTGCACAAAATCTAGTCTAATCTCTCTCAGGTCTTTACTATCTCAGAAGGAAAAAAGTTAAAAAATAAAAAAATGCACTGCAAAAAAAAAGTCTTGCTCAGTGTTTTTGTTTATAGTTTTTATTAATTTTCAGATTTAATTGAAATGTAATAATAAAATAAATAAATAAAATTGCATTTTAATTATTATTTTTTTAATTTTCCGTTTTCGTTTTATTTTTAATTGGTTGCCAATGCAACATTTATTTATTTATTTCACAAAAAAATATTTTTTTTTACTAGTGTTAGCTTTTAAGTTTTAGCTAACAATAACAACAGTGGTCTCAAAACTTTTTTTTCAGATTTAATTTTATTTGAACTTTTAGTATATTTTTATATGCTTTTGTAATTTTTCAGTGTTTTTGTCATTATGTGCTTAATGTTTTTCATCTAATTTTCCAGTACAAATGAGTGTTTTTTTGTATTATTTAGTTTTATTAAAGTTTTTATTCATTTTCGGTTTAAATTTTTTATGTTAAATTTTTTATATATATATAATTTTGAGCAGTTTTTAACATCTATATATATATATTTATTTTTTTTATTATTTAAAAAAATATTTAAGTAACTTGTATTTCAGTTTTATTTTTAGGTAACTTTAAATAAACAATATAAACAAAACTAACAGCATGGCATGACAATAGCACATAAAAATGAATATGCAATATGCATGCAATTTTTAAACTGTATATATATATATAATATATATATATATAAATTTTCTGAAAAAATTATCAAAATTAGGTATGTTTTAATCTAAAAATCTAAAATAAGTAAAAATATGAAAAGAAAAGAAAAAGAAACAAACCAAAAAACATATTGCATGCATATTGCATATCAGTAATTTTTATGTGCTTGTGTCATTGCTATCAGTTTTTTTTTTATATGCAATTTAATTTATACCTATTTTAGTTTCAGTTTTAGTCATTTTAACGGTTTAAAAAATTTTAAGCATGGATACTGAGTAAGAAAATAATTTTGTACAGTGCATGTTGCATATTATTGTAAATGCAGTTGTCAGCATAAAAAAAAAATAAACATCATGTTCAAAACAAAATCATTCTATTTGGGTTCATACTGTGAACCTTTTAGCTTGAGTTCTAGCCATGTTATTATGTGCCTTTGTCACGATACTAATTAGTTAATTCAGTTTATATCTATCTAATTTGTTAGTCATTTTAATGCTTCAGCTTATTTTATTTTATTTCAGTTTCAGCTGACCCCCACTGAGAGATGTTTCGAGCATAAATATTTTAAGAAAATCATATTTAAGCGTGTACTGCATGTTGCATGTGAATGTAAATGCAGTTGTCATAATGGCATTAAATGAACATATTTCATTCTTTCTAGGTTCACATTGAGGAGTCCATTAGAAAAGCAGATGGATTTCTAAGTGTACATCCAACATCAAAGAAGCAGCACAAAAGAAAAGGCAAGAAAAGGCTGGGGGCTGTGGAGGAGAAAGACTGAATTTACTGAAGCCTATGCAAACAAAGTGAATGAAATGCAATGCAGGCTAATGTAATTGCTTGTCAATCATTTCACCAGCCCAGAAATACGGTTTCTATTTCTTTTTTGGCAACAAGTGCAGCCAATTCCCTTCGAAACTGGGACGGACATCAGAATGATTTCAGCTGATGGGGGAAACACGCTTTAAAACGGTGACAACATACGTCACGCTGCTTCCAGACACATCCAGACGACAACGTTAAATCACAAACTGAAGAGAGAAAAGCAGTGTGACTTAACAAGATGAATACGGAAGAAAAAAACATAAATGAGAATATCTCAACCCTGTCTCTGAGATAGCAATGAGATTATGTGGAGTGGAAACATTTCCTTAAAACAAGAGCCGGAAATCTCAAATTTGTGAGCTGATGATACTCCTACTTTAAATATGATTAAAATAATATATGTTTTTTCACATTACAATAATGGGAATTAAGGAGGAAAATGTGCTACATTTTCATGGCAATAATGGCAAAATGCTAAAAAAGAGAGAGAAAAAAAGAAAGACAGAAAGATAGATAGATAGATAGTAGCATAATAAATATAAAAAATAAATAAAAATAAAATAAAAAAAACCATAAAAGACACAAGAAATATATATTTTTTAAAATTGAAATAAAATAAAATAATAAATAACTTATTTGTATATCTATCTAGAAGAGCAAAATAATTATAAAATACTGTAATATTAAAATAATATGATACTGTAATAAAGAAAAATAAAGTAAATGAAATAAAAAAGAACAAAATATTTTTATATCTTTCTAGAAGTGCAAAATAATTATAAAATACTTTAATATTAAAATATTATGATACTGTAATAAAATAAAATAAACATTAAAATAAAATAAAGTAAATAAAATAAATTACTGTAATAAAAAATAATAAAATAAATAAAATAAAATAAGCAAGAACTTATTTGTATACCTATCTAGAAGTACATAATAATTATAAAATACTGTAACATTAAAATAATATGATACTGTAATAAAACAAAATTAAATAAAATTAAATAAAAAATAAATAAAATAAAGAATCATTTATTTGTATATTTATCTAGAAGTACAAAATAATTATAAAATACTGTAATATTAAAATAATATGATACTTTAATAAAATAAAATAAAAAATAATTAAATTAAATTGAATTAAGAAGAACTTATTTGTATAACTATCTAGAAGTGGAAAATAATTGTAAAATATTATAATATTAAAATATGATACTGTAATAAAATAAAATCGAATACAATAAAATAAAAAATATTAAAATAACATAAAATAAATGAAATAAAATAAAGAAGAACTTATTTGTATATTGTGCAAACTAATTATAAAATACTGTAATATTAAAATATGATACTGTAATAAAATAAAATAAAGAAGAACATATTTGTATATTTATCTAGAAGTACAAAAAAAGTATAAAATACTGTAATATTAAAATAATATGATACTGTAATAAAGTAAACAAAATAATTAATTAAACTAAATTAAATAAAGAAGAACTTATTTGATTATCTATCAAGAAGTGCAGAAGCTGTCCTTAATGAAAGATTCTGACTGGAGCTCTAAAGCTGCACATATTCAGACAACACTCACAGCAAGCAAACACATGGATGGATTGAGAATACAAACACAATCTGGCCTCAAATCCAAACAAAACCAATGAACGGCAACAACTGTTTAATGTCCTCATTGATGTAGTAGATTTAGTTGAAAAGCTGGTTTGGTTGACTGTCTTAAAGTAACACTACTTTATTTTCTCAAACTGAATTTGTTAGTAAAATAAAAAATAAATAAAATAATTTTTAAAAAGTGTTTTTATTCTAGGAATTATTTAGGAAATTGCTAGTAAATTTCAAAAAATATTACAATAAAACAGCAAATGACACAAAATAAAATAAAACTGAATAAAATAAAAGTTAAATAAAAATAATAAAATTAAAAAAATTAAAATGTGTTTTAATGTACGATTTACTTTAAAACATTCATTCATAAATTGCTAGTAATTTTTTTCTACAAATTATTACAATAAACCAGCCAATTTAAATAATAAATAAATAAAAATAAAAAACTTTAAAAACTTTATATAAAATACTATTTTTACTTTTTTAAATGTTATTCAGTTATTTATTTTTATTTATTTTATTATTTTATTTTATTTATGCATTTACAAGAAATTAAAAAAAGTGTTTTTTTAGTCTAGGAATTACTTAAGAAAATCAAATGACAAAGTAAAATAAAAGTAAAAGTTAAATAAAAATACGATTTACTTTAAAAAAATTAAAATAAGTGTTTTAATGTATGATTTACTTTAAAAGATTCACTCATAAATTGCTAGTCATTTTTTACAAATTATTACAATACAACAGAAAATTACAATATATATATATATATATATATATATATATATATATATATATATATATATAATATATATAAAATTTAAATAAAAAAATAAAATATTAAAAACAATTTATAAAATAAATATTTTTATTCAGTTATTTTAATTTAATTTATTTATATTATATTAGTTTATTTATGCATTTACAAGAAATTAAAGTGCACTTGTGCATTTACAAGTTTTTAGTCTAGGAATTGCTAGTGAATTTAAAAAATAATTACTTTAAAAAAGCAATTGACACAAAATAAAAAACTGAATAAAGTAAAAATTAAATAAAAAATAATACAATTCACTCAGAAATTGCTAGTAAATTTGACAAATTATTATAATAAAAGAGGAAATGACAAAAACAAAAGTAAAAAAAATATATAAAATATAAAATTTAAAAATTTAAAATGTAAAAAAATAAAATAAAATAAAATATACAATTAAAATGTTTTAAATGTTACAATTTTTATATAAAATACAATTTTTACTTTATTAAATTGTTACTTCATTCAGTTATTTTATTTTATTTTATTGTGATGTTTTCCTAGCTTCTTTTAGTTCTTGTACTTTTATAGTTGATGTTTTTAATTGTAACAGTAATTGTTGATCCATCAGCATGCTTAAACCTTCACCGAGAAATTGATTTGAACAAACATTTACAATAAAAATACCAGACCCAAAACAAAAATACCATGATGGAGCGTGAGTTTGTGACCTTGCCGGTTAAATATTGAACGAGGTGGCGTCGCTTTTTGTAGTAATGAACTCCCGAGGAGCTCCCAGCAGCTTTGGTTTCAAATTAATTTAACCTCCACTAATGAGTGGCCCTAACGACAGCAGCTCTTAAATAAATTACCATGCCTAAGGATTTCTAATTATTCCAAAGTGAGCGGATTCATTAGCAATTGAAGCCGTCAGAGAGGGAGCAGGTCGCTATGAATTAGAGGTAACGGAGCGCCGGGGCGCGGAGCATGTGTTGGCGTCTTAATCGTGACACGCCGGTCGCCCCCCGCAGAATTAGCTGTAATTGTACCTTAATGAAATGTTCTTGTTTGATAACCGCTTAATTATGGAAGACAATAACTCGCGAGACCCGCTGACACGCTGAACGAGAGAGAGAGAGAGATATACAGCGCTGAGAGGCTGCCTTTTACACACAATCAGGACCAAACTGTGAATCTGGAGAATAGCTCAATGTGTTTAGGATAAGAAACAACACAAGACACAAGATGAGTTATCTGGTGCTGGACCATGACATGGATCATCCGGAAGAGCAAAGCTTCATAATTAATGAGGCCGACATGTTGACATTCCCAATGGAGAACAAGAGAACAAGATCATTATACACAAAGATGTATGAAGCCCAAAAAACATGCCTGAATCTCATGAAAACATATCCAGGTCGCACTGAATTGCTGAAATGCATTTGGTTGGAATTGAGTTTGAGTTAGAGTTTGTTCAAATTCAAATTCAAATTCAAATTCAAATTTCAAATTCAAATAAATTTAAATTCAGTATAAATTAAACAAATGCTTCCACACACAAAAAAAGGCTAGTAAATTCGACCATATTTCCCAAAAAATTACAATTAACATAAAACTAAATAGGATTTTTTTTAAATAGAAAGACTGAAATGCTTTTTTCTTTTAAAACATAGTGCAAAAAATCCTTTTTTTAGTGCATACATACTACTACTTTTAATAAAATTGTAATTATATATATATATATATATATATATATATATATATATATATATATATATATATATATATTCACTGAGAATTAAAAAAAAAATCAGAAGAAAATATCTTACAAATGTAAATATTTATAAAATAATATTAAAACAAATGAAATAAAATACTAAATAAAAAAAATTAAAATATTAAAAAATTAAAATAATTATAAATAATATTAAAGCAATGGAAAAAATAAAATATTAAATTAAAAAAGTAAAAAAATGAAAATAATTCTAAATAATATTAAAATAATAAAATAATGAATAAAATAAAATGCTAAAATAAAAAAGTAAAAAACTGAAAATATCTAAAAATGAAAATAATTCAAAATAATATTAAAATAATAAAATAATGAATAAAATAAAATAGTACAGTAAAAAACTAAAAAAAGAAAATATTGAAAAATAAAAATAATTATAAATAATATTAAAATAATGAATAAAATAAAGCACTAAAGTAAAAAGTACAAAATGAATGAAATCTAAAAATGAAAATAATTATGTTAAAATAATAAGATAATGAAAAAATAAAATACTAAAGTAAAAAAGCACAAAACTGAAAATATCTAAAAATGAAAATAATTCTAAATAATATTAAAATAATAAAATAATGAATAAAAAAAAAATGCCAAAGTAAAAAAAAAAAAAAAAAATCTAAAAATAAAAATAATTATAAATAATAATAAAATAATGAATAAAATAAAGCACTAAAGTTAAAAAGTAAAAAATAAAAATATCTAAAAATAATTAAAAAAATTATTCAAATAATAAATTAATAAATAAAATAAAATCCAAAAGTAAAACAGCAAAAAAAAAAAAAAATCTAAAAATAATACTAAAATAATAAGATAAAATAATGAAAAAAAATGAAAAATTAAAATATCTAAATATTATTAAAATAATAAAATAAAATGAAATAAAAACTATACGAAGACATAAGAACATGTTTGTACAGCTAAAAAAGTGCAGGCTTTGTCCTTAATGAACCGGGTGTGACTGCAGCTCTGGAGCTTCTCTAACCAGTAAATAAATGTTAGGGAATGAGGCTTATTGTCTGCGGTTGAGAGGGCGGCTGGAATTATGCCTGTTCAGCCAACGCGGTTCTACATCATTTACCATATTCATCATTCACATGACTGACAGGTCAGGGCCATCACTAAAAGAAATGACAGTCATCTATTGGAGCAGAGGCCTATCAATCATCCACTAATGGCCCTATCAGAGCAGCTCTTCTGCAGCACGACTCCTCCTGCTCTGCTCTCTTCACACAATAAAACAGAGTAAAAAACAAAGACTGAAAAAATAGATTTACTTTGAAAAAATGTTCACTCACTAATTATTACAATAAAATGACAAATAACACATTAAATAAAGATAAAAAATATAATATATATAGAATAGTTTTAATGCTAGTAAAACAGATAAATAAATAAATAAATAGACAGAATTAAATGTATTTTATTTAAAAAAATTCAATGATTATAAGCACTAAAGCTTCACAGGAAAATTTAAAGAAAAGCATAAAGAAAATGGTGTAGGATTTACTTTAAAACCATTTTCACTCACAAATTATTACAATAAAATGACAAATAACACATAAAAAAAAAAATAATAATAAAATGACTTAAAATAAAATGTTATGAATTATGTATTATATATATATATATATATATATATATATATATATATATATATATAAATATAAATTGCCCAGCTTTCATTGATTATAAGCACTAAAGCTTCACAGTAAAATATAAAGAAAATCACATAAATAATAATAAAATATAAATATAATAAAATGGCAACTAAACTAAACATAAAATAAAAATACAAATATATAAAAAACGATTTTTAGTATATGATCTATTTAAATTTTTTTATTCTCACTCAGAAATTGACAATGACAATAGACAGTGAAACAGCAAATGACAAAATAATAATAAAATAAAATAAAATAAAATAAAATAAAATAAAATAAAATAAATAAAATAAATAAAATAAAATAAAATAAAATAAAATAAAATAAAATAAAATATAATTCTTCCCTTATGAGTAAAATGTAAAGAAATATATATAAAAAATTGGTGTAGGATTTACTTTGAATCCATTTTCACCCAGAAATTGTTAGTAAATTATAGTAAGTATAATAATACAAGAAAACGGCAAGTAACACACAGAATTAACTGTGAAAGTTTGAAGTAGACTGAAATCATATTTTCTTACAAAACATACTACTATATTTTTTATTTAACTTAGAAAAATCATTTTTTAACAGCGTACTGAAATATGAATAACACAGGAATGATCTATTGACTAATCTGAAATGCTTGCACATTCATATTGGTGGTTTTGGAGCAGCCTAACACACACATGCTGTCTAGGTAGGCACCTCACTTGGGATTGAACCAGAACCAAACGTGCACTGAAAGAACTTTCTACAAGTCCAGTTGGGCCAAACGTCAGTAGCAGGTGATGATCTCAGCAAGATGACATAACCAGCGCTAATCAGCGAATTAAACGTGCCTCGGGGACACGCGTCCTCCTGACCTCATCAGCTCCGGCCACACGGAACAGATGTGTGCGGAGTTGAGTCACGAAGGAACAATCCCAACTCTCTCCAGAATGAGAGAAAAAGTCACCTTGTTATGCCAGATAAATAAAAACGACACAAACAGACGCCACTGCTCAAGGACGAGCCTTATTATGCTCAGAAACAAATGCAACGCAGCCTAGCGTTCCCTACAGCCGAGTCTTCCAGCCGCCGAAGGGTTAAAATGCACAAACAATAACATTTCGGAGAGCAGATGTCCTTGAGGGGGAATTGAAGGGCGCCGGGTGATGGCTAATCTCGTATTCTCAGCATGATCGAATCACCAGGCAACAGATATAAATAAAAAGAGCCCGGGAAATGAGGAATTCACATTCAAGGGTGTCAGCAGCAAAATGAAGATTCATGGTGAAGAGGGGAGACTGAAGGAGGCAAAAATTAACTGCAAATAAAAGGACACAGCAGCTCTCAGAGAAAGAAAAAAGGCGAGCGAGCGAGCGGGAGAAATATCAGTCGGTGAGGGTGAGCGTGCCGCACTCTGTCACCGAGGCAGGTGCTCTTATTTGACATGCAATAGCAGCCGTGTGTTATGGAGGATATGCTAAAAATACAGCGGCCATCACACACACACACACACACACACACACACACACACACACACACACACACACACACATGCTTCAGACGAGCTTACTGTATACAAAGCTCATTACTGACACAAACACACACGTTCCTATGCACAGCAACACATACTGAAGAATCTCTCAATGCAAATTAACTGATTATAGAGAAATCTATATATATATCCTTCTGTTCAAACATTTGCATTAAAAAAAATCATCATCTACTCCATCCATTTATTTATTCAATTCATCCGTCTATCTACTCCATCCATCCATCCATCTATCCATCCATCCATCCATCCATCCATCCATCCATCCATCCATCCATCCATCCAATCCCTCCATCCTTCCATCCATCCATCCATCCAATCCCCCATCCTTCCATCTATCCAACTATCTATACATCCAATCTACTCATCCTTTTATCCCTCTTACTATCCATATATCTATCATCCATCCATCCATCCATCCATCCATCCATCCAATCCATCTATCCATCTATTCTTTCAACCATCCATCCATCCATCCATCCATCCATCTATCCAATGCGTCCATCTATTAGTCCATCCAATCCCTCCATCCTTCCATCCCTCCAAATATCCATCCATCCATCCATCCATCAAATCCATCCATCCATCCATCCATCCATCCATCCATCCATCCACCCATCCATCCATCCATCCATCCATCCATCCATCCATCCACCCATCCATCCATCCATCCATCCATCCATCCATCCATCCAATCCCTCCATCCTTCCATCTATCCAACTATCTATACATCCAAT
>NC_133372.1:45551439-45575145 GCF_049309525.1 Garra rufa
AAAACAAAAATGGGATGCACTGAATTCCAGAATGCTTTCAGTCAAGCGACAGCGCCGTAATCTGCTCTGACAGTTCACGGACTCTCTTCAGAGCTTTGAAACATTGCGGCTGAAATTGATTTCTTAATGCAGAGAGTCCAGCAGACGTTGTTAATATCCCATTTGAATCAGTGCTGCATCATCTCATGTCTGATGTGCACTAATACACATTTCTTCATCTAAAACCACTGTGCATTTAAAATAAATAGAATTGCATTATTTAAACCGGTGAAAATGAGGATATAAACAGAGATAGAGAAAGTGGTGGTAAGAAACAGAGGAACAATACAACTTTGTTCAAGCACACAAGTGAAAGAGGTTTCTAGGGCAGAACTTGATGGTTAGATAACATCATTCTCTCTCATCAGCATTTTCAATGTAGCAAAAAAGAAAAAAAAAACTAATTTGAAGAGAGAGGAAATGTAGCTTGAAAGGCTGGCTGATGTTCCATTAAAACAGACCGCTTTATAATCTCCATACACGTCTGACTTTACATGTGATTTACATGATGATCATATAAAACAATATCAGAGTTATTAACCAGAGTCAAAAGGAGTTGTAAAGTCAACATGAAATTAAAAATTCTATTTACTTTGTTAAAAGATGTGGCTTTGACCAGGTTTAAAGTTAAATAAAACTAAAACTCAAACTAAAACTCAATAAATAAATAAATAAATAAATAAATAAATAAATACATACAAATATTTCAGCTAGCTATCAAGACAATATTATTATTTAATTTAGTTTAATGTGATATAGCAAAATAACTAAAACTGAAAAAATAAACATGTTAAAAAAATTAAACATGACAAAAAAAAATTACTCAAATTAAAATAAAAAATATAAAAATAAAAACTGATTCAAAATGTGAATAAAAATTCTCAATGGTACTAAAATATTCTGAAATATTTCACTTAGAAATCGATCATTTTTATTTTTTTAAAGATCTTTTCTAAGATTTTTGACGTATTTTAAATATACATATTAAAAGTAGACATCTATTTACTTTCTATACTAAAAGTAAAGAAAATAAACACATTTAGGCCTGCTTTCACAAACAGGGTTTAGACTAAGCCAGGATTAGGCCATAGTTCAATTAGAACATTAACATCAACATATTTTAAGACCAATCAGTGCAAGTTTCTTTCAGTTGAAACAACTCAGACTTACATTTTAGTCTTGGACTAGGCTTAAGCCTTGTCTGTGAAACCAGGGGTTAAAATTTATAGGCTTTCTTTTCTGGGAAAATGGGCTGAAATGGACATCATTATGTTTATAGTGGCATATCCAAATTTTATTTAATAAAGACTGAAGTTCCAAATGGAAATACATCAACACAATAAATAAACTTTTGCATGTCACTGTGAATTAATCAAACTGTATACTAAATATATCAATGTGACTTGACTGGAGCATACTGTAAGTGTCTCTCAAATCTGTCACAAGATTTGTGCAGCAAAATACTGAGGTTTTGATTTGAGTCAAGTCCAAACATGTCGTCAGTCAGCTTTTCTTTTTCTTTTTTTTTAGTACAGTGAATATGTTGAATATGTAGTGCACTGCCTGTTCATACTTTGCATTTTGTCTTGTGGCAGTAACAAACCTCGGAAGAAAAATACGTTTATGTGGTAGCATTGAGAATGCATTTGCTCTTTATTGTGTTTGTTCTGTGTTTGATGTGAAATCAAGTAACATGATGAAATATTGATTGCATGTATGTTTTCCACATGCGCACACACATCGCTTATATATGTGCACAGCTGGATATTTCCAAACTAAAGAATTCAATTAATGCACGCAAAAGCACTCGTTCACATGCACATGCATGAATATACAAAACATATGTTAAATACTCACACATGCATTCTGGAAACTGACTGGAATCCAGCCATAAAATGCTTTAGATTTATATACATTGAATTTAATTAAGCGCAAACAAACACACATATGCCATCCATGAGCGTGCAACACATTCCAGAGGAAAATCAAACGCAGGATGGATGTGTTTGTGTCGGTCACAGAGTTTAAATACATTATTGTGCATTTGTACGTGCCAATGAGCAGAACTGTATTCGCAAGCATTTCCAGTAAAGTAAATACAGATGAGAATGAAATGTGCAGTTGGCATTATTATTAAAATCCACTGGAAATACTTTTTACTTATTTTGACTGGCTTTTAAAATCTACCCAGACCAGGTGTAACTGCACCAGACTTTGCGCTGTATTAGGCCGGACTCTTCCATAAGCCCGCTGAAGAACAATGTAATTTAAACATCATGTAAGTTAATTCACTCTTTGTGTTCTCCAATCCAATTAAGCATGCAGCGTCGCGATAATGAGGGATTTCGAGCTGCCTGCGCATTACATGCAACATTCAAATTAAATTCAAACTGACACTTCCAATAAAAGAAGAGGATGACGGACAAGCAGGAGTAATTGGTTTTCTGGGACAATGAAAATGAAAAGAGGGATAGAGAGGGAGAGAGAGAGAGAAAGAGAGAGAGAGAGAAACAGAGTAATGTTTTTGCCAACAAATCACAGGGAACAAAAGACGTCAAGATGTGAAGTTAAAATGCAGAGATTTGTAAACACTATTGAGACACACGGAAAATCGTTTGCCTTTAAATAAAGAGGGGAAATTATTCTCAAAGCTCTCGTCTGCCGTTTGTGCTCCTCTATAGACGGAGTCCGGAAGTAAAAATCACTTTAATTCTTTTCCACAGAGGGACTGATTTTTAACGATAATGTATAAAGCTTTCAAGACAGACCTGCCATGAGATCTGAGGTAATTCACTGATGATATATGATCCTGTAGCCAATGTGACTTTAACTTTGCTTGTGTTTAATTGCCTAATTCCAGTCTGCAATTCTGAGGAGAAAAATCCACCAATCTGAGAAGCCTCAGTTATCATGGAAATGGAAAAAATGATGAGCTATACTATACTATATATAGATTGAAGTCTGTTCTGCTCACCAAGTCTGCAATTATTTGATCAAAAATACAGTAACATTTTAAAATATTTTTACAATTTAAATTAACTGTTTTATATTTGAATATATGTTAAAATGTAATTTATTTCTGTGATCAAAGCAGAATTTTCAGCATCATTACTCCAGTCTTAAGTGCCACATGATCCTTCAGAAATCATTCTAAGATGCTGATTTGCTGCTCAAGAAACATTTATAAATATTAATGTTGAAAACTGTTGTGCTGTCCAATTTTATTTTTCAGGATTCACAGATGAATAGAGAGTTCAAAAGAACAGCATTTATTTGAAATTTGCCTCTGTTACCACTAAAATGAAAATAGTGATGAAAGAGCTATTATATATAGAGAATAAAATAATAAAGTCTCTTCTTTATTTTTTTGATCAAAACTACAGTAAAATTTAAAAATATTTTTTTTGTAGGATTCACAGATGAATAGAAAGTTCAAAAGAACAGCATATATTTTAAATATAATCTATTATAACAGTCTTTACTGTCACTTTTGATCAATTGAATGCATCCTCGATAAACAGTGTTTAAGTTAATGATGACAAAGTCACATTTCCATGAGTTAATGTAATCGCTAACATGAACTAACAATACTTTTACAGTTAATTCATGTTAATTTCAGTTGTATTAATTGATATTGGTTAATATGTTATGAACAAACATGAATTACCAGTGTAATATGTGACCCTGGACCACAAAGCCAGTCATAAGGTTACATTTGACAAAACTGAGATGTATACATCATATGAAAGCTCAATAAATAAGCTTTCTATTGATGTATGGTTTGTTAGGATAGGACAATATTTGTCCGAGATACATCTATTTGAAAATCAGGAATCTGAGGGTGCAAAAAAAATCAAAACACTGAAAAAAATCACCTTTAAAGTTGTTCAAATTAAGTTCCTAACAATGCATATTACTAATCAAAAATTACATTTTGATATATTTACAGTAGGAATTTTACAAAAAATCTTCATGGAACATGATCTTTACTTAATTTCCTAATGATTTTTGGCATAAAAGAAAAATCAATAATTTTGACCCATGCAAAGTATTTTTGGATATTGCTACAAATATACCCCAGCGACTTAAGACTGGTTTTGTGGTCCAGGGTCACATATTATATTTATAATCATCAACAAAAGTGTTGTTAGTTCATGATACCTAATCCATTAACAAATGCATTCTACTGTTAAACAACGTGCAGTTTCATGCTAATCGCCCTGTAAAACGTCAGCCATTTAGAGGAAACTAACAGGACAGTGGTTCCTGTTCCTGTACCTTTGCGTGGTACTTTGCTTCCTCTTCCTGGGCGGAGCTCGAGGGGGAGGGCGTGGCTGACTGACTTCCTGACGATGACGGGGAACCGTGTGTAAAGGAGCCTTGGCCAATCTGAGAGCTGAGCTGGGACAGGGCGCTCATGGGGTGGGGTAGTATCCGGGCAGATGGGTTTAGCATGGGGTTGTGGTGGGCACGGGGGTAATGACTGCCCGCTTGCCCCGCAAACGCCGGCATCTAGGGTGAGAGAAGAAGACCAGACTTTACTAGGAGGAATTTTGAAAAGAAATAACCAATTGAGGCCGATCTACAAAGACACTAGTTTCTTCCCTCACCCTTTGAAGCAGCCATCTGATTATTGGCGGCTAGTTTAGTTAATTCCGCAACGGCTTTTGCACTACAAAGCGGATCTTTTATCAAATGATTTAGGTTCACTCAAACACGTACTGTACAAAGCTGTGCCAAATCGCAGTGCATGTGGGGTTTTGAAAGTGTCCTTTATAGTTTCAACCTGACTTATATCATCAACAGATTAGAGAGAGATCTAGATAGATAAGCATCGTTTACAGTAAGTCATCAACCACACTTCTCTCAGCATGAATTTCAAAGCTACTTCAAAAGCCACAATGCCATTGGTGCTCGACCCAGGAGAATCCCAGAGCAACCACAATAGTGACTTGACACCTAAAAACAACAGTAAGAATTCACCACATGAGACCTTCACGTCAGCTAAATAAACCATATATGCAGAAACAATTATGTAAATCACCATATATAAGACAAGTACAACGTGTGTGCACAGAAGGGAAACCGCTAAAAATGAATTGTGGCCGAAATGCAATTTGCACAAGGTGATTCTAGAGCATTTCAATGCATTGAGCACCTGGTTAACTCTTAAGTGCTAACTTCAGTGCAGCTCAGTAGTACAGTAAAGCTCCATGGAGAAGGGATTTCACAAAAAAAATCTTCATCTTGCAACTGTGCATCACTATTTAGCACCTGTCAAACTTGGTTGTGGGTGTTTAGTTAATAAAATGCAAGGCGATTCTAGTGCATTTAGAACATTGTTAACGTTAAATGCGTTCTAATGCAACTCCTAAAACAGTAAAGCAAATACCCCATTTATATAGAAAGAAATTCGCTAAAAAGTGCAATTTGCATGATGCAATTCTCCATCTTGCAACTGTGTGTCACTATTTAGCACCTGTCAAACTTGATTGTTGGTGTTTAGTTAATAAAATGCAAGTTTTTGCATTGATTCAATGCACAGTGATGCAACTCTTATTTTATTTACATTATAGACAGTAAAGCAAATTATTTAAAGCAGTAACGCAATTTCAATTCTCTATGTCCTGTACATGTGGCAGAATTGACAATAAAGTTGACTTTGACTTTTTTAATAAGATGCAGGATTTTGCATTGAAATACTAAACGTGGTGATGCAACTGTTTATTTAACATGCATTAGTATTACTATACAGTAAAGCAAATTCCATTTGTATTTACAGAATGAATTGTGGTCAAATGCAATGTGCACTGAGCAATTCTTGTTTTTGGCACTTAAATGCAATTCAACTCTTTATTTTTCATACATATCGACTCAAAAAGAGAATTTTTGCAATAAGAATAGATTGTCTCAAAAATGCAATTCACATTCCACAAATCTTAATAATAAAATGCAAGTTTTTGCATTGATTCAATGCACAGTGATGCAACTCTTATTTTATTTACATTATAGACAGTAAAGCAAATTATTTAAAGCAAGTGTTTACAGAATGAATTGTGGCAGAAATTAAATTTGCACGGGGAAATTCCTGGTTAAACACTTTTTTTGCACTGAAATGCAATGCAACCTTTTATTTTAAACTTTAGTATCGACTTGTGTATACGAAAGGGTAAATTAACTAAAAATTAATTGTGGCCAAAAATGCAATATGCACAGGGCGATTCTAGTGCATTTCAGTGCATTTAGTACATTGTTACCGTTAAAATCTAATGCAACTCCTAAACCAGCATATAGCCAATACCCCATTTATATAGAAGGAAATTCGCTAAGAAGTGCAATTTGCATGATGCAATTCTCCATCTTGCAACTTTGCGTCACTATTTAGCACCTGTCAAACTTGATTGTGGGTGTTTAGTTAATAAAATGCAAGATTTTGCATTGATTCAATGCACAGTGATGCAACTCTTATTTTATTTACATTATAGACAGTAAAGCAAATTATTTAAAGCAAGTGTTTACAGAATGAATTGTGGCTGAAATTAAATTTGCACGGGGAAATTCCTGGTTAAACACTTTTTTTGCACTGAAATGCAATGCAACCTTTTATTTTAAACTTTAGTATCGACTTGTGTATACGAAAGGGTAAATTAACTAAAAATTAATTGTGGCCAAAAATGCAATATGCACAGGGCGATTCTAGTGCATTTCAGTGCATTTAGCACATTGTTACCGTTAAAATCTAATGCAACTCCTAAAACAGCATATAGCCAATACCCCATTTATATAGAAGGAAATTCGCTAAGAAGTGCAATTTGCATGATGCAATTCTCCATCTTGCAACTTTGCGTCACTATTTAGCACCTGACAAATTGATTGTGGTGTTTAATAAATACAATGTAAGTTTTTGCATTGATTCAATGCACAGTGATGCAACTCTAATTTTATATACAGTTGAGGTCAAAGGTTGAGTCCCTGCACCTGGTTAACTCTTCTGCACTCAAATGCAATGCAACTCCTAGTACTGTAAAACAAAAAACCCATTTAAATCCCTAGAAGGGAATTCGCTAAGAAGTACAATTTATATGATGCAAATCTCCATCTTGCAACTGTGCATCACTATTTAGCAACTTGATTGTGGGTGCTAAGTTAATAAAATACAAATATGCTATTGCAAATGCAATTTTGCACTAATTCAATGCACAATTATGCAGCTCTTGTTTTACATGCATAGTATTATCTACATGTACAGTAAAGAAAATTCCATTTGTATTTACAGATGAATTGTGGCTGAAATGCAATTTGCACAGGGCAATTCTAGTGCATTATAGTGCACTTAGCACATGTTTAAATTGTCTTTGCACTGAAATGCAATGCAACTAATTTTTTGTCATATATTAGAACCAACTAATTTTTGTAATAATAAAATGGCACCTGGTTTAGCACCTGGTTAAATTTTCTGCTCTGAAATGCAAGTTAGTTTACAAGCATTACTATTAGCTTATATACAAAAAGCAAATGCCTATATACACAGAAGAATAAATTATGGCGAAATGCGATTTCCATGGCACAATTCTAGATCTTGCAACTGTGCATCACTACTTTTGTGCATTTAGCATCTGTTAAACTTAATTGTGGGTGTTTCATGGGGGCCCCTCAGGGATGTGTGCTGAGCCCCCTCCTCTTCACTCTGCTGACCCATGACTGCGCTCCAACCTCTTCATCAAGTTTGCGGATGACACGACTGTGGTGGGTTTCATTAACAACAGGGATGAGACAAACTACAGAAGCGAGGTGAGCCGCCTGGCCACGTGGTGCGGAGACAACAATCTCTCTCTGAATGTGGAGAAGACGAAGGAGATTGTTGTTGACTTCAGGAGAGCGCACACTCAGCACGCTCCTCTGACCATCA
This sequence comes from Garra rufa, assembly GCF_049309525.1. Lineage (NCBI taxonomy): Eukaryota > Metazoa > Chordata > Actinopteri > Cypriniformes > Cyprinidae > Garra > Garra rufa. The sequence continues at coordinate 45,559,388 of NC_133372.1, forward strand.
ATGGTGCGTCTGTGGAGAGAGTGAGCAGCACCAAGTTCCTGGGTGTGCACATCACTGATGATCTCTCCTGGACAAACAACACCCCTGCACTAGCCAAGAAAGCACAGCAGCGTCTGTACTTCCTCCGCAAACTAAGAAGAGCAAGAGCACCAGCCCCTATCATGTATACATTCTACCGAGCAACCATCGAGAGCATCCTGTCTAGCTGCATCACTGTGTGGTTTGGAGCCTGCAATGCGTCCTGCCAAAAAACTCTCCAACGCATAGTGAGAGCAGCTGAGAGGATCATTGGTGTCCCTCTCCCCTCCCTCCAAGACATCTACAGCACACGTCTCACCAAAAAAGCCCTCTGCATAGCAGCGGATCCCACCCACCCAATGCAAAGCTTCTTCAGCCTGCTGCCATCAGGGAGGAGACTGCGGAGTCTCCAGGCCAGGACCAGCAGACTGAAGTACAGCTTCACCCATCAGGCTGTCAGGAAGCTCAACTCTCTCCCTAGTCTGCCCCCACTCCCCTCTTCTTCCCCACAAACTTTCTGAACTCTGACACACACACACACACACACACACACACACACACACACACACACACACACACACACACACACACACACACACACACACACACACACACACTTTGTGCAGCATTGGTCTGCCAACTACCTCACACTACTCATAAGACAGTTACAAGACTGCTCTGACACTTTTACACATTTACAAGCTCTGTTGGACTATATTGTTTACATGGTTTGCACTCTCTACCATGTGCCCTTACTTGTATATTGTATTTTTCATTTTATATATTATATGTTTTTTTGTATTTATTCATATTTTTTTAACTTCTACCTTTGTATTTAATGTTACTCTTTGTATTAATGTTACTTTTGTATTAATGTTACTTGTATGCACCATGAGTCTGAGAGTAACGCAATTTCAATTCTCTGTATGTCCTGTACATGTGGCAGAATTGACAATAAAGTTGACTTTGACTTTTTTAATAAGATGCAGGATTTTGCACTGAAATACTAAACGTGGTGATGCAGCTGTTTATTTAACATGCATTAGTATTACTATACAGTAAAGCAAATTCCATTTGCATTTACAGAATGAATTGTGGTCAAATGCAATGTGCACTGACTGAGCAATTCTTGTGCAATTCTTGTGTTTTTGGCACTTAAATGCAATTCAACTCTTTATTTTGAAGAGATGATGCCGACCCCTCAGAGGACCGCAGATGATGCCAGCCTTGAAACAACATACAGCACTACATAATTTTCTTACAAGTTTGATCACAGCACATAATCATTGCAATTAGTGTTCATCATCTGTTCGATTACACAGTTACTGATTTTAACATTTATATCATATGTACATCGACTTGACATACAGTATTCACCACTAAATACTAAAATTACTAAATATATTGTAGTAGCCTAAACTTTTGTACAGCGCTTTGCAACGATTCGTATTGTGAAAAGCGCTATACAAATAAACTTGAATTGAATTGAATTGAATTTTTCATACATATCGACTCAAAAAGAGAATTTTTGCAATAAGAATAGATTGTCTCAAAAATGCAATTCACATTCCACAAATCTTGTGCATTTCACTGCATTTTGCACTGAAATGAAATGCAATGCTCATTAGTTTACATGCATTACTATTAGTAAAATGCAAATGCCCATTTATAAATGATGTCGATTTTGCAACTGTGCATCACTACTTTAGTGCATTTAGCACCTGTTAAACTTAATTGTGTTTGTTAGGTTTGTTGTTAATAAGATGCAGAATTTTGCACTGAAATACTAAACATGGTGATGCAACTTCTTATTTTACATGCATTAGTATTATCACACAGTATATATAGTAAAGCAAATTTTACTTGTATATACAGAATGAATTCTGGCCCAAATGCAATTAAAGGATAACTATTGCCAAAATGCAACCTGGGCTGTTTTTTTTACTGTAAATGAGACAAACTTATATCTAAAAGCATGATTACGACAAACGAGCCGTTTTTGAGATTGACCGTGATTTTGTTTTGTGGTCAGTGGCCGGTGAATGGGAGTACTAGGGGCATAACTTTGAGCGCATCAAAATCGATATTTTTACAACACTAAGAAGGCTCGACACACCATGAAACTTTGCTCGAAGTATCGTCTGGGTCTCTACACATGAACTCCAGCATTGAGAACATTGTTTGTGTACACAGAGTTTACTAAAAAGAAAGGTTTTGAACAACTCACTTTCACTGTTTGAGTTTCCGCTCGCGGCCGTCTTGCCAGTCAAGAAGTGTCCATCTCCGAATGCGAGGAGAGTAAAGATGGATAGCTCCTAAAGCATATTTCCATATAAATGCACGGCTAATTCGTTATTTTGTCGCAAGTGAAAAACAATATTAACCTTCTAGTTGTAAAAAGAGCCTCATATAAGAAACATTAATATATAAGAATCTCGCATTCGGAGATGGACACTTCTTGACTGGCAAGACGGCCGCGAGCGGAAACTCAAACAGTGAAAGTGAGTTGTTCAAAACCTTTCTTTTTAGTAAACTCTGTGTACACAAACAATGTTCTCAATGCTGGAGTTCATGTGTAGAGACCCAGGCGATACTTCAGGAAATTTTCATGGTGTGTCGAGCCTTCTTAGTGTTGTAAAAATATCGATTTTGATGCGCTCAAAGTTATGCCCCTAGTACTCCCATTCACCGGCCATTGACCACAAAACGAAATCGCGGTCAATCTCAAAAACGGCTCGTTTGTCGTAATTATGCTTTTAGATACAAGTTTGTCTCGTTTACAGTAAAAAAAAAAACAGCCCAGGTTGCATTTTGGAAATAGTTATCCTTTAATTTAGTGCATTTAGCAACTGTCAAACTTAATTGTGAGTGTTTAGTTCATTAAATGCAGGTTTTTGCAATGCTGAAATTCCATGCACTCCATTTTTTTATATGCATTTGTACATTTCTAGCAAAAGCATACAGGAAAAAAGATACAGACACTCTTTGCTGAAGCCAGGCGTTGCTAAATCAGTTAATTTGCTAAATACGCAACAGCTCCAGTTTCTCTGAAATCACAAAATCCTCTCGAACTAAGTATCTGTAACTCATGTATTTTAATATTTCACCATGTTTCATTTCCATCGCCGCTCTTCAAAAAGCATCTCATCAGAAGATGTGAGCTGATGTCGACAGCAGGACTGAGAAGGGATGTATTCATTTACACATAAATAGGAATACTTAGCCAACCACGAATCAAAAAGAAATAGAAATAGAGGGAGAAAGTTGATGAACTAGCATTTATTCGCTGCATGCAACATTCACGAGTTGAGCTGAATTAAACATTACGAATCAACTGTGTGCTTTTAAAAATGATTAATGAAGTCGGAGAGGTCTGGGCAGAGCGGGTCTCGGTAAACATTACCGTAACGGCTATGATCTTAGCGAGAGTGCGTAATAACGCTAATTAACCTCTCAAGACTTGCTAATAGATGAGATTTAAAATGAAAGAGCTACAAAGAGCAAGAAAAATGCATGAAGTCCACAAACGCAGAGCTCTTTGTTAACGTCGGCGAATTAGCTACAGGACATCCTACTATGTTTCGGCACAAAAGCGGACCTGAAACAAAGGCTTTCCTCATTTAGACATTTCAGATCTCCAATTCTCAACAGCCCCTCCACAAGCAGCCCAAACACAACCTCCAACCTCAAATCAAATTTCAGCAACACCATTAGTTCAATTTTCAAATGCAGCGAAATAGCTTTAATGTTGGAGAGAGAGGGAGAGAGAATCCATTAATTTTCCATTTTCCGTGGAGTTGCTCTTTAAGGGCTTTCACAAACCAAGAAGCATTGAAAAACCAATTAATCAAACATGAATGGCCTATCATAGCGACGGCAACCCCATTTCCATAGCAACCGCTGCCGGCCAAGAGCATCACCCTGTTCTTTAATCTGGGCGCCGAACACACAAAAGACAAGAGAGAGAGAGAGAGACGGCCGGTGAAGCCAACGGGCTCATTGAGTGAATTTTCATATTACCGACAAATTCTGTGATTGGAACCTTTGTTGGGACAAAAGGTAGCGGGACGACTCTGCGAAAACCACCAATCTATCATAGTCTATTCTCTCTCTCTCTCTCTCTCTCTCTCTCTCTCTCTCTCTCACTCTCTGAATAATTTATGCTATTTGTTTCCAAACCATCATTGCAGCCTCGTCGTCCCGTTTGAAATTCTGAATATCATTTCAATACTGTTGACTGGAATTACTGGCCCGTTTCTTGCTGAGAAAAGGCTGTGCAAAGAATAAAACCAGAATACAGTGAATGAATGCACATGAAAATCTCTGATTAACTGTTTTCTTCAATAGGGATGAAATCAACTGTACTTTAATATTTCCACGTTTTATTTTCATCACTCTTATTTTACATGCATTAGTATTATTTACGGCATAAACAGCACATTATTTAAACATGAAAAGCACATTATTTAAAGCAAGTGTTAACAGAATGAATTGTGGCTGAAATGCAATTTGCATGGGGCAATTCCTGGTTAAACTTTTTTTTTTTTTGCACTGAAATGCAATGCAGCTTTTTATTTTACACTTTGGTAATAATAGTGTATACGAAAGGGTAAACTAACTAAGAATGAATTGTGGCCGAAAATGCAATTAGTGCATTTCAGTGCATTTAGCACCTTGTTAACTCTAAAATTTAATGCAACTCCTAATACAGTAAAGCAAATACCCTCTTTATATAGAAGGGAATTTGCTTCGAAAAAGCACTTCAACAAAATAAGCACTTGCATACATGTCTTTTTATAGAGTATTTGTCTATACAGTAGAAGTTGTAAATAAAACTAAGAATATTTTACAAGAATATACTATTTCAGGCTTTCTAATTTTAGATTTCAAGTTTACTTTAAAGTGCAACAATGTTTTTTTATTATTTATGAAATTATCTAGCAATTTCTAAATCGAAAATTAATTTCTACACCTTTTAAGTGAACCTTCAAAATAACACTCATCAAAATAAAGCATTATTCGCTTACTTTAGTTTCATTAGTTAAAATCAGTAACATTAACCTCATTAATTAACATCTTAAAATGTAAAAAATATGGTGTAAAAACAAATGCTAAATGCTAAATTTCACAATTAATTACAAAGAAACTTATTGAATTAAATGTGAAATTTCGAAGACCGAAATAGTATTTTCTTGTAAAAATACTCACCAATAATATTTGTTTTATTTACAACTTTGAAAAAAAAAGTTTTTTTTAAATTTACAAACAGATTATTAAAAATCCAAAGCTGTATCTGTTAATATTATTAACTGCACCTAAACTAGTTTAGGTGTTTAGGTTTATGTTAATAAATATGTTTCTCATTGTTATTGCATTAATGCATTAACTAATGGAACCGTATTGTAAAGTGCACTTAATTTATTTATAAAACAAATTAAAAAAAAAGTTATTTTTAAGTGAGATTAACAAAATATTAACACAACATACAAGAATTAACACAACATCAAGACAATCAAATTGGTCCAAATGATCAATTTTTCTTTTATGCCAAAAATTATTAGGATATTAAGTAAAGATTATATTCCATTAAGATATTTTGTAAATTTCCTACCATAAATATATCCCAAATTAATTTTTGGTTAGTAATATGCATTGCTAAGAACTTCATTTAGACAACTTTAAAGGCGATTTTCTCAATATTTAGATTTTTTTGCACCCTCAGATTCCAGATTTTCAAATATTGTCAAATCCTAATGAACTATACATCAATATAAAACGTATTTATTAAACTTCCAGATGTATAAATCAATGCAATTAAAAAAATGGACCCTTATGACCCCATTTAATCTTTTTAAGAGACTTAAAAATCTACTGTCCTTTAGATGCAGAGTCTACGTCACCATTTTGTCTTTTATTCTAACATTAGACTTTTATCATTTCATTCACACCATAAAGCCATTCCTCTCATATTTCACATTAAATAAGCAATTTCTAAGCGAAGAAAATCGTCAAACGAGCGAGCGTTTTGTGAGAGCGTGCCCGGCCCTGTTATTCCAAACCACATTTGCTTTCAATTTATTTGGAGTCACGGTTATAATCAAAAGAATAAAGACGTGCACCTTCAGCAAACGACTTCTCTCTTTACCGTCAATTTAGACAAAGCAGTCGGCGCGAATCGTTAAACAAACAATATATTGTCTGCTGCCTGCTTACTGCACATTTAGATGACATATTGAATATTTGTTTTTAATGCCGTCTGTTTGCAGAGAGACAGAAAGAGAGAAACTGATCAATAAGTGAGAGTGAAAAAGAAAACATGCAAGAGAGAGAGAGAGAGTGATGGGTTCAGGCTATATAAAGCAGGTTGGATGGCTGTACAAACATCATGAAACAGTCTCACAAAGGTTAGCGGTTGCCATAGGTACTGTATGCTAATTACTAAATGGTATAATCCTCGATAGGGGGATGGAGATGCTGTTCGGACCGGGCCATATGACTATATTTATCTTGTTTATTGGCAGGGAGGACTTATGTTACCTACATGTGAAGAAACATGCAGTTATGGAGTAAAATACAGAGATGCTTCCAATTTATTAATCTTAAAACAAGATACATTTACTACAAAGTGATTAATTAATGCTTTAATCTAGAAAAAAATAAATTATAAGGCCTCTAAATTATCAACATGATGCTGTTACTCATGTTGCAGTCTACTCAATGTCATGTAAATTAATAAATAAATTAAATAAAAATATTTAAAAGAATAAATAAAGCACATAAAAAAATATTAAAGCTAAAATAAATTAAATTAATATATTTTAAAAAGAATAAAAATGGCAAAAGCACATAACAAAATTGCTAAAACTAAAACAAAAATAAGTTAAATGGAAATATATAAAAAGACAAAAACATATAACAAAATTAGAAAACCTGAAAAAAGTTAAATAAAAATATATATAAAAAAATGCATTAGCACGTAAGAAAATGTCAATTAAACTAATAATGAAAAAATAAATAATAAATTATAATAAATAAATAAATAAATAATAAATTAAATAAAAATATTTAAAAGAATAAAAAAAATAATAAAAATTTTAATTAAACTAATAATAAATAAATTAATAAAATAAAAATATATTTTAAAAAACAATAAAAGTGCAAAAAGCACATAACAAAATTACTAAAACTAAAATAAAGTTAAATGGAAATATATAAAACGACAAAAACATATAACAAAATTACAGAACCTGAAAAAAAAAAAAAAAAAAAAAAAAAAAATATATATATATATATATATATATATATATATATATAAACATTTAAAAAATAGTACAAATTATACAAGCACATAACAAATGTACTAAAACTAAAATATATTAAAGTATCAAAACCTGAAATAAGTTAAATAGAAATATTAAAAAATAATAAAAATTGCAGTTAGTTAAACTAATCATAAATAAGTATATAATAATAATAAATTAAATTAAAACATTTAAAGTTAAAGCACATAACAAAATTAATAAATTAAACTAAATTAAATTAAATTAAAATGCTTTAAAAAAGAATAAAAATGACAAGCACATAAAATTACTAACACTAAAATAAAAATATGTTTTGAAATATTTTATCAAGTAAACGTCAGAATAACTGTAGTAGTATTTCCAGATGAAGCTTGGCTTTACTTGATTCTCCATTAATTGTTTTTATCAGTCTCAAATCTGATCATGTGGAGAAATTATCTTCCCAAGCCTCAAAAACATCTCACATCTCACATTTTGAGGAACATTTATTTGGTAATCTCTCATTGCATTATGTTTGGATCATTTCAATCTAATCTTACTAAGACATATTATCGGATATATAGTGTGACCACTGATAATTTTATAATTTTTTGCAAATATCTACTATGCTGAGCTGTTTTTTCCTCCATATTCTCACTATATGAAACTAACAGTTTTAGTTTTGTCTTGTTTTATCTGTAAAATGCACCAAATTTTCTTCAGTTTCTCTGTCAGAAAGACTTAATTTTGTTTTTGCAAAAATGCATTGTGTTTTAATGTCGTTGAGATATTTATACTGAAAAACAAGACAAAAATACTGATTAAGAAAATGATTTTTTGCTGCGCCCAATAACAAACGCTGTGTTGATTTAGCAGAGACTCTCTGTAAGGAAACTTCATTTCCTGTTCCTCTGTTGTGTCTTGAGCTCTTTGTTCTCGATGTACATCGCAGCCAAATAGAGTCCAAATAACAACCGCCATCCAATTATGAGCTTCACACTGAGCGCATGCGATATCTCAACGCTATTGTGTGTGATTCTCTGAATCCTCCTCCTCTAGTGTGCGATTGGACGAACGCCTTACTTAAAATAAAAGATTAAATATGCATGAAATACAGTAGATCATCTACTGTACGATCTCTTTCTGAACGTGCCATGTGTCTTTCAGTGACTGACATTGTGGTCTGTGGAAAACACACTGTTCTGGAAAGTTGTACAGTATTTTGCATGAATTACAAAGCATTATCAGCATAACCTGTCTGACACAAATTACTACCACAAGAAAGAGAATGTGCCTGAATTATCATATATGTAGCTTCATGTGGAAATGTTTGGGCTACAGAATAATTCACAGTTATATTCATTTCTGTAAAAGTACGGCTGTGTTCAGAATAGCCACTTCTGCAGTATGCTGTATGTATGCTGGGCACAGAATGTAAATTTTCTGCATGCAAATTGGCATACTGCATACTGTATCCCACAATGCATTGTGTTCAACTTTAGGTGTCTTTTCTAGCGCAACAAATTAATCATAATATCTGCAGTGATTTCTATGTTTCTGACATTATGCTAGTTCATATTAGATTAAAAATGCACATGCAAGACATTTCTAAGACAAAAAAAAAGAAAAAAAATGTTAAAAATGTTTCCCTAAAAAAGCGTTCACTAAGACTTTTTTTTTATTGAAATAAAGCTGAAATTAAATAAAATATAAATGTAAGATGAAAAACCTAAGCTTAAAAAAAAAAAAATAAATAAAAATGTTGCCTAGGCAAGTAACTGGAAAAAATATGAAACTAAACTTGAAACAAAAAATTTAAATAAGTTAAATAGAAATAAATATATAACAAAATAATAGCACATAAAAATGTAAATTAATCTTATAGTTAAATAAAAAAATTATAATAAATTAATTAAATAAAATTATTATTTTTTAATAATAAAATGACAAAAGCACATAACAAAATTATTAAAACTAAAATAAAAATAAGTAAAATATAAAAATATAAAAATAAAAATGACAAACAAAATTACAAAACCTGAAAAAGTTAAAAAGAAATGGTAAAAACAATAAGAAAAATTGCATTAGGAAAATAAAAAAATAATAAAAAATAAATAAAATAAAAATATTAAAGACAATAAAAATAACAAAAACATAACAAAATTACAAAATCTGAAACAATTAAAATTAAACAAATAAATAAATAAATAAAATAAAAATATTTTTAGAAATATACAAATGACAAAAGCACATAACACAATTACTAAAACTACAATAAGTTAAATTCAAATGTAAAATAAAATAATAAAAATGACAAAAGCACATAAGATTACTAAAACTAAAATAAATAAAATTCCAATGTAAAAAAAAAATAAAAATCACAAAAGCACATAACAAAATTACTAAACTAAAATAAAATAAGTTAAATGGAAATATATAAAAATAAAAATGACGAAAACATATAACAAAATTATAAAATTTAAATTTGAAAAAGGGTGAATAGAAATATTTTTAAAACATTATGAAAAAATGCATTACACATACAAATAAAATTAAACTAATACATAATAATAGTAATAATAAATTAAATACAAATATTTTGAAAAAACAAAAGCACATAACAAAGTTACTAAAACTAAAATAAATTAAAATATTTAAACAATACTAAAAATGTCAAAAGCACATAACAAAATTACTAAAACTAAAATAAAAATAAAAACATATAACAAAATTATAAAACGTGAAAAAAGTTAAATAGTAATATTAAAAAATAATGCAAATAGACAAAATCACTTAAAATTACTATAATGTAAACTAAAATTAAAATAGAAATATGAAGAAAATGTAAAAACGAATTAATAATAAAATAATAAATAAATAAAAATAAATAAATAGTGCACTAGTATTGCATTGTGAACACAGCCAATGATACAGCAAAGAGAATCTAGGCCATCAGCGTTCAACAGGTGGGTCACAAACCCTAAAATGGGTCACGGGTCTGATCTGACAGATAAAGAGAAAAAACATTTCGCAAAAATAATAGTCATGCATAGATAGAAAAAAAAAAAAAAAACACTTGCCAAGCTGTTGATGTCAAAGGTCAAACTAGACAGATGTCAATGTGGACAGTAAGTGCAAAAAGTGCAATGCAAGCTGTGCAATTCATAATGACAAGAATGCATTGGACTGCATGACTCTGGGATCTTTTTGTAAGTGATTCAGATGTAAAACGAGTCCTAAAGCACAAGCGCTGCTCTGGGCATGATGGGTAAGCGCTCTCTCTCGCCCGCCGCCTCTGATTGGAGACATCTTGTTGGGAGTGATGGCTCACTCCACGCAGGTTCACAGTTGCTATTGTAAAATCACAGAGCGGTTAATTGAAACAAATGACTATAATAATAGAACATTATCCCGGCAGGCTCGCGGCCATGGCAGCTTTAATTAGCCGAGCGCCGGAGACTGATCTCTCGCGCTCCAGCCGTAAACACGACGGGGCGGGCGGGGGGGAATCTCATCGCGCTCTGCCCTCGCCGCGACTCCTTGTTCGCCTCGAGGGCAGAACATGAAACCCCGGCGCCGCCGCTCACCTCCCTCTTCCTCCATCGCTCCATCTCTGCCCGCGGGGGTCATTTATAACGCCGCTCTGAGTGCTAATAAGAGGGCCAATTTATAAATCAAGCGCTGGTTAAATCTGTAAGCAAACGCAACCTGTCGTCCCCGAAGACGTGCGAGTTTCATCTCCTCGCGTGTAAACGGAAGATGCTTACAAAGCGTCGCTCTTTGAACTCCGGGCTGAACTAAACCTCAGCGCACCACATCACACGCCGGCTCCATTCACAGACACGTTTTCCAGATTTACTTCACAGCTTCATTCATCAAGCATCACATGAGTCTCACAAATGTCTCAAACTGAGCTCAGAAGCACTCTTGAAGCATGCTCAGTCACCAATGTTGTATTTCTTTGATTAAAAATACTGTAAAATACATCAAAATTCTGCAATATTATTATAATTTAAAATAAGTGTTTTCTATGTGAATATATAGTATAATGTAATTTATTTCTACGATGCAAAGCTGAATTTTCAGCATCATTATTCCAGTGTTCAGTGTCACATGATCCTTCAGAAATTATTTGAATGTGCTGATTTGCTGCTCAAGAAACATTTCTGATTATTATCAATGTTGAAAACAGTAGTGCTGTAATAAAATTGCCAAAAAATAAGTAAAATTATTTATATAAATATATAAATGACAAAAACATGTAACAAAATTATAAAACCTTAAAAAGTTAAATAGTAATATTTTAAAAAAATATAAAAAAATGCATTAGCACATAAAAAATTTAACTAATATTAATAATAATAAATTAAATACAAATATTTTTAAAAATAATAAAAATGAAAAAAAAAGCACAAAACAAAATTACTAAAACTAAAATACATTTAAATATTTAAAAAATAATAAAAATGCCAAAAGCACATAACAAAATTACTAAAACTAAAAAAAAAAAAAAAAAAAAAAAAAAAAAATTCTGATTATTATCAATGTTGAATACAATTGTGCTGCCCAGTCTAAACAGTCTTTACTGGTACTTTTGAACAATTTAATGCAGCCTTGTTGAATAATAATATTAATTTATCAATAGTAAAATAGTAATTTCTTTCAAACAATGTCCAAAAATGTTTATTTTTTATTATTATATAACTAATACTCTTATTAAAGTATTAACGCATTACTTCTGTTAATACATCTATTTTTATATCATATATGCATCTTTGCTGTACAATATTACATTTGTTTAAAAAATGTATATATATATAATATGTAAATTGATTATTATATTATGTAATCATTAAATATATATATATATATATATATATAAATTATTTGTATATTATTAATAATACTATTATGAAATATTACATTTAAAATGTTTTGTAAAATTCTAAAAGTCCTCACTGTCACATTTAATCAACTGAAAATGCATCTTTGCTGAACAATAATGTTAAATTTCTTTAAAAAACTTTTAAAAATATTATGTAATTTTTTTACCTATATAATTATATTATTATAAAATATGTTTTTATATGATATTATATGATGTTTATACTTTTTTATTTTTATATAATTATTAATGATATTATTATGCATATATATATATATATATATAAAGATAGATAGATATAAACTTTGAAGCAAATCAAATTAATAAATCTAACAAGGCTACATTATCTGAAAATAAAACCTGTTCAGCAAGACACATTGTGTGTAAAACACAATAATTGTTCCTAATAATAATCACACTCCTACAGAACAAATGCTATATGCATATGATTGAACAAATGCTATTTTTCGTCTGCCATTTGTTTGTTTTGACCGTTGACAGCCGCTCAGATGAGCTGATAGCATTGCCATGTTGTTCCCTTCTATGCAATCTTCCAGACATCATGATCTGCAGCAGAAACATCCTACATCTCTGAACGGAGCGCAGCAGAAAAACCACAAAAATCCAATTTAGATTTCATGGGGTCTTAATGCTAGTACCATTCATAGGAGGAGGAGACTGGAGGCAACAATTGAAATAATTTGATTGGACCTTTATTTCATGGCTGGGACAGTTTTATTACATTATATTCCAATTCAATTAACTCAGATGTAAATCTGAGGCGAGCGGCGAGGGACGGAGAGAAAAGCCTCTAAAAGACTGGTGGAGTCTCTCTACGTGTTCATTACGACACGGACGCACACGTGTTCCTCTCCAACTCCACGGATCAGAGTGGGCCAAAACAACTAATTCACTTTCACACGGTTAATAAGCTTCCGCTGCAACACGGTTTCAACTAAACGTCTTTAACATGTGAGCGAGACTGGAGGAAAACAAACAACACCAACAAGCTGACAAACAAAGGCTTTAGCGGAGCTGCTTTGTTGCGTGTCATGTTCACATGGCTTATTTGTGTGTATTTGGCATGTGTGTGTTTGTGTGTAATGAGGCCAACACTATAAACACTATAAAGCTTCAGGACGGTCAGCGTTTACTGCCTCTGTGGGACGGCACAGCCTCCGCCTCGATCATATTCTGTGATATAGCATTCCAGCTTATACATGATCTGAAGTCAGGCATCTTGATTCTAGACAGTATTTTGAGGTGTTATAGGTGCAATCTGGATGTGACGCCGATTTAAAGGATGAACGGAACAACTATGAGATACTTTTGGTCAAAATCAAGGCAGCATCACGTGTTGTTATTGTTAACTAAAACGATTAAAATGTAAATAAAAACAACTTAACTAAAATATAAATATTAAATCAGTTTAAATTGAACTTGTTTTCTGAAATAAAAATGAATAAAAAAATATTACAATTATAAAAATTATACTAAAATTAATAATAAACTGTAATAAATATAATTAATATGAATTACATTTAAAATTAATATTAAAATATTATGTATATATATAATACTTTTTAATTATAATATATTCACTTTCACATGTATATATTATGATTATATATATATTATTTTTATTATATATATGTATATATTATTTATGATTACTTAATATATATACATGATACATATATACATAATAGACAAACAGCTATTACATATTTTACTAAAATGTAAATATTATATCAGTTTAAACTGAACTTGTTTACTGAAACAAAAATTTATTAAAAATGTAATAAAATAAAATATTAAAAACTATACTAAAATTAATAATAAAAATAAATATAATTAATATGAATTAAATTTAAAATTAATATTATTAAAAAATTAGTTACAGTATGCACATATATATATGATACTTTGTATTATAATATTTTAATTTTCATGTTCATATATATATATATATATATATATATATATATATATATATATTATTTATGTATGTGTATATATATATATATATATATATTCATATAATTTTATTTTACTTTATACATAATTATAATATATATATTTTTATTATAATATATTCACTTTTATGTCTATATATATATAAACATGTAGCCTATATATATATATATATATATATATATATATATATATATATATGAATCATTTATATTTATATATTTAAATATTTACATAATATATTATTATTTTTTCATTTGATTACATATATTGTTATTATGTGTTATTTTTTCAAATACCACTACAAAATAACCAAAATTAAAAATAAAAATTGAAAAGCTACTTCAATATTAATAAATAGCATAAAAGTTCAAAAGCAATAATAGATTGAAAAATGAACTAGAACATCAGCATACATTTTTAATCTCAATCAAATAAAATATTTTATAACAACAAAATTACAATAAATTAATTTATAATAATTTTTTTGAATTAAATAATAAAATTTCAAATATGTGATGGTCATGTGACAACTAATAATGTAATAAATGTTTATCTTTTTTAAATAATATGCAGTATGCAGTGTTTACAATACAGTATGCAGTTAGCTAGTATTCCATTCTGAACATGACCAGCAAAACTTGACGCAACAGTCTAAAACAACTATTAAAAACACAGTGCAAATGGCCCCTTAGCAGACAGCAGCCTATTTAGACAGCAGACAGCAAGGCAGCTCACTAGGTTTGGGAAGAGAGCGTATATATTTCCCAGGCTCATCTCCTTCCCTCCTTGTTTCGGCGAGTGGAGTTTGACATGACAGCTCTGAAATGGCTTTGGAGAAGAGAGACGGCCGTATCAACACATGGAACAGACAGAAAGACAGAACATTTCTACTACATCTAATGAGAAACGAAGCCTGCAGTCAGCAGCCCCACACACACACACACACACACACACACACACACACACACACACTCACACACTGACTCTCGGCAGGGTGTCGCAGCAACAATTAGGTTCATTTAAGGATGATTAGTAAGTGCGTTAACTCTTCACACATGCTCGGCACGTGTTGGTGACAGCGGAGCGGCTTTCAGAAAGTGTAATCCAAACCCCTGCTAGCTCAAATCCATCTGCACTGTGCTTTATGCTTTATATATCTGTGCTGGAGACACCAGTGCGGTGAGACTTTAACATGTAAGAGTCATGAAAAACTGACTTAAACCAAACCAGCGGATGCCAAACTCAAGCAATAAGCCATATTACAGCTCTTTAATGTCTCAAATATTTCTGAAAGCAATATGAGACTTTTGTTTTCTTTAGAGTTTTATATTTGCCTGAAATCAAAGGTCAGATTTTAACTGGTCTGATAAATATTTAGATACATTTTATAAATGTAAAAATTTATATTAAATATACAAAAAAAGCTAATAAACAAATAAAATAATCAGTGTTATTATAGTTAACTAAAACGAAATTAAGTCATCAAAAAACAAAACAAACAAAAAAAACCTTTTGGTTACTTGAAATGAAATTGCAATGTAAATTAATATTAAATATTACTATAAAAAATTATAGTAATATTTAATTTGTATGACATT
>NC_133372.1:45575645-45618546 GCF_049309525.1 Garra rufa
TTCATCTCTTTTTATTTTATAATAGTTAAAACTGTATTATTATACTTATATAAACAAATTTGCTAAAAGTTGAACTGAAATTAAATGAAAAAAGAAAATAGAAATAGAAAAAATATATAGAAAATAAAGAAAAAATATATAAAGAAAAATAAAATTGAATTCAAAATATAAAAACTAGTATCTAGTAAAAAAAAAAAAAAAAAATAGTATCTCAGTGATGCAACAGAAGTCAGATTTTAAGTCAAAAACAAATGACCTGACCTCTTTTTATCGCTTCTTATTTTAGGAGAAACATTTGAGACAAAGTTACAAAAGCGAGAACTCCATGAAGTCTCTTGAGCTGTGAAAGAGCATCATCTGAGCAATATTCCCGCAGTTTCTCAGCGTCAGCTGATGTGTGTCCAGATACATGCGGCGCGCGGGAATACAGACGTGATTTTATGCTTTGATAAGATATAGAAGCCAGTGACAAAATGAGATACATAAAGCAGGCCTTTATCTGCCGTGGTTGTTCCTGCTGTATCAGATAGACACCTCCGTGCGCCTCCTCTCCTGCGTCTCCTCCTTTTTCCCTTTCGCTCCTCTCGATAAGGCCATTATGGATATACTATAGATATGCTGACTTCAAATCAAATCACTTTGTTTCCAAGCAACAACTGATGTCCTTCCCAATAGTGCTGCTCTTTTTCCAGTAAACAATGAGACGACAATGACTAAACAAGAAGCAAACAATAACACTGACAACGGCAGAAAACTCGCCCGGAATTACTCATATGTCACATCTATTGGAGTTGGTGAAATTTTGCATACAGTCTGATTTATATGTGAGCACAAATACACTCTAAGAACAAAAAAGGCGAAACCTTTTCAAAAGGTACTAAAATGTATAATTTAGGTACAAATATATGCACTTTAGATACAAATATGTACATTTAATGTACTAAAATGCACCCTTCAAGAGTAAATAAGGTACAAATGTGAACTTTTCTGAAAGGATACTGTCCCAGCAACAGCTTTTGTACCTTTTTTCTACAAGTAGGCTATAGTTAATTGAAACTAAAACCAACCAAAAAATATATATTTTATGTTATTATACATCTATTTTTTTGTAAAAGCAACTAAAAACTCAACTAAGAATTCATAAAAAGCTATATAGATATTTAAAAACACAACAAAATTGCTAAAATTGTAACTGAAATTAAATAAAAAAGAAAAAATATATAGAAAGAATACTAAAAATAGTCTGATTTAAATGTGACTGCAAATACACTCTTAGAAAAAAAGGTACGAAAGCTGTCACTGGGGTTAAACCTTTTCAAAAGGTACTAAAATGTATCATTTAGTTACAAATATGTGCACTTCAGATACAAATATGTACCTTTAATGTACTAAAATGCACCCTTCGAAACTAAATAAGGTACAAAAGTGAACTTTTCTGAAAGGATACTGTCCCAGCGACAGTTTTTGTACCTTTTTTTCTACGAGTAGCCTATAGTTAACAAACTAAATCCAACCAAAAAATATATATTTTAAGATATTATAATTTTTTTTATTTTATTATAAAATTTAATTTAATTTTTTTGTAAAAGCAACTAAAAACTCAAATAAGAATTCATAAAAAGCTATATAGATATAAAAAAAAAAACACAACAAAATTGCTAAAATTGTAACTGGAGTTAATTAAAAAAAGAAAATATATATAGAAAAAAAATACTGAAAATAGTCTTATTCAAATGTGACTGCAAATACACTCTCAGAAAAAAAAGGTACAAAAGCTGTCACTGGGGTTAAACCTTTTCAAAAGGTGCTATAATGTACCATTTAGGTACAAATATGTACCTTTAATGTACTAAAATGCACCCTTCAAGAGTAAATACGGTACAAATGTGAACTTTTCTGAAAGGATACTGTCCCAGCGACAGCTTTTGTACCTTTTTTCTACGAGTAGTCTATAGTTAAACTAAAACCAACCAAAAAATATATATGTTATGTTACTATAATTTTTTTTTTTGTAAAAGCAACTAAAAACTTAAATAAGAATTCATAAAAGTTAGATATAAAAAACAAAAACAAGAAAATTGCTAAAATTGTAACTGAAATTAAATTAAAAAAAGAAAATACATATAGAAAAAATACTGAAAATAGTCTTATTTAAATATGACTGCAAATACACTCTCAGAAAAAAGGTACAAAGCTGTCACTGGGGTGAAACCTTTTCAAAAGGTACTATAATGTATAATTTAGGTACAAATATGTGCACTTCAGATATCTTTAATATACTAAAATGCACCCTTCAAGAGTAAATAAAGTACAAAAGTGAACTTTTCTGAAAGGATACTGTCCCAGCGACAGCTTTTGTACCTTTTTTTTTAAAGAGTCGGCTACATATTGAAATGCTCTGGTGTAAAAGATGATACATTAGAAATACTTATATAACTCATAATTTTACAGTATGATTTCAATGTGACCTCATATATAATTTAATGCTTTGCAAATTATAGTGGAAAAGATGATTGTGCAATTCACACAAGAAGAACTTACAATTTAACATAGAGAATTTATAATTTAACATACATATGCATATATACCCATCTGTTATTTAAATTATATGTTAAATCATATGTATTTAAATCATATATGTGACCCTGGACCACAAAACCAGTCTTAAATAGCACGGGTATATTTGTAGCAATAGCCAGAAATACACTGTATGGGTGATCGATTTTTCTTTTTTGCCAAAAATCATTCGAATATTAATTAAAGATCATGTTCCATGAAGATATTTTGTACATTTCCTAACATAAAGATATCAAAACTTTACTATGCATTGCTAAGAACTTAATTTGGACAACTTTAAAGTCAATTTTCTTAATATTTTCATTTTAGTGCACCCTTAGATTCCAGATTGTCAAAAAGCTGTATCTCAGCCAAATATTATACTATCCTAACAAACCATACATAGAAAGCTTATTTATTCAGCTTTCAGGTCATGTATTAATGTCAATTTTGAAAAATTGACACTTATGATTGGTTTTGTGGTCCAGGGTCACATATCAAATTGCAGTTGGGTTATTTTGATATAAAATAAAAATAAAATACAGCTAGCTAACACAATAAAAACATGAAAATGATTTTTGAGCATTTAAAAAAAGTTGAGCTGCAAATAAACTTCGGCTCAGAAGTTTGTGGTCAGTGTCACATGATCTTTCTGAAATCATTCTAATATGCTGATTTATTATATATATATATATATATATATATATATATATATATATATATATATATATATATATGTATATATATATATGAAGAGTTCATTTGCAAAAACAAAAATATCTGTTTTTAACCATTTTGAAAAATCATGTCTTTTCATTGCACATTCCAATTAAGCTCAATCAAACTGTAGTTGGATTATTTTGATCTAACACAATAAAAACATGATAACATGGAAAAAAAAACATCTTTATGTGTGTGTGTTAAATGAAGCTATTATTCTGTAAACTGCACAAATCATCTTTTATTTTTTTATTTATGATATGAATGATATGAATGTGTGTGCCATAAAAATCTCATATTTCCATTAGAACGTGATTGGAAAAAGCAAAAGAACTAAATTAAATCTGTAAATGACGCCTTGATTAACACAATCCAAAGCCTAATGGACTTTATTAGCAAGAAGAGATAAGTTCTCATCTGAAACACACACACACACACACACACACACACACACACACACACACACACACACACACACACACACACACACACACACACACACACACACACACACACACACACACACACACACACACACACACACCTTCTCTTTTTTCCTGCCTTTTCTTCCTCTATTTTTTAGCTATAATGAAATTGGAAAATAACTTCTATTTCTTTAAAACATTTCTTAATATACAAGCCCGCTCTCATATCATATTGCGCAGAAGGAAATAAGGCACCTTCTCCCAAGAGATAATAAAAGAATTGAATTTTTCCTTATCGGCCCGGTCATCTATTTTTCCACGGAATGCTATTACTTGCTGCCTGCGGTTGCTAGGCAACAGGAAATATTAATAGGGGCTTTTATTAGGCAGGCTTTCACAGTGCAGCACTAAAAAGAAGAAGTGGAAAACATGAATGTGTTACATAAATCTTTAGCGCTCTCGCAGCTTTTGCGCAAGTCTATGTTTCCCTCTTGATTTATCGCGCCTTCCCCTCATTTATGGGAAATAGCGGTGTGAAATAAGAAAATGGTACATTACCCTGAAGGACTATTTGAAAATAAATAATCGCAAAGGTGAAAAGAAAGCTGTTTAAAAACCAGGGGGGTTTCGTTCTCCTTCTCTCTCTCTCTTTCTCTCTCTTTCTCTCTCACGTTTTGTGCGAGGCCAGATTTCGCAGGGCCTATTGAACAGCCCAATGTTTTCCCCGTTTTCTCCGGATCCATCAATCATCGGTGTAATATTCCTTGCAGGAAATGCATTCTATTACGCTCTTTGAACTGCAATGGAGGGAAAGAAAATAAAAGATATTAATAGTTCCATAAAGCATTTCCGCTACAAATGTAATCCCCGAGTTGTGCCGTGATGCAAATATCTTTTGCTTTATATTGATTAATCGCACGTCGTTCCATTTTGCGGCGAAAACTGACAGTTTCTCATTTCTCCGTCTCTCTCTCTCTGCAAACGCAAGTCTCGCGTCAAAGCTGACAGATGCCATAAACCCTTTCGCTGGCCATTTTATTTTCAAATCTTGGGTGGAATTCAACAAAAATACATTTGATTAAAGCTGCTCGAAGGCCGGACGGCCACAAATAGCCTGAGAGTTTGGGCAGGCCGTCATCTTCGGGCTATTTCTGGTCGAGTCCCGACCGCAGTCCAGTTCATTCAGGCGGTGATGAATCTAGCAGTCTAAGTACAGGCTGTAAAACCATTACTACATTCACAGGCCTCCTCACTACGCTGAGAAAAACTTACAGAGCTTGAGTGAAAATCCTGCTGGGTTGCGTTTAATTACGTTCATGCATTTGGCAGATTCGTTTAATCCAAAGGACGCATGTGTTTTGAGGAATTCGTGCATTCCCGAGGAATCAAACTTGTGACTTTGATTGCTTTGAGCTACTGTTTAGCATGCTTTTCAATCAAATGCAACATTATAAGCATAACACTTTGAGTTCAAAATACACTAAACCTGATGATCATGTTCTCTAGCATGATTTGAGATGATCTGAGCTTCAATGGGAGAAGAACATCTGACCATGTGCATCAATGACATAAAAAAAAAAATTAATTATGACTTTATATCATCCATTTTTGACTTTCTTTCAGAAATGTAAAATATAAGCTCAAAATAGTGAAATATAAACTGGCATTTGTGGGAAAAAGGTCAGAATTGTGAGAAAATTATGACAGGAAAAAAACGTAATGATGTAAACTCTAATTGTAAGATGTAAACTCAAAATTGCAAAGACTAAAAGTAAGATTTCTAAGCTTTTTTCATAATTGCAAGATATGAACTCAGAATGGTAGAATATGAACTTGAAAAGTCAGGAAAATTAGAATTGTAAGAAAAAAGTCAGAACTAAGAGATAAAACAAAAAAGTTGCAATTACCATCTTCATTGCAAGGTCATTCATTTTTATTTATTTTATACAAAAGAACAAAACTGCAAAAATAAAAGTCAGAATTCTATGTTTATTTCTTGCAATTCTGACTTTTTTCATAATTGTGAGAGAGAAAAAAATCACAATTATGACAGAAACAAATAAAATGCATGATGTAAACTCAAAATTGCAAGAAAAAAAGTCAGAATTCTAAGTTTATTTTTTTGCAATTCTGACTTTTTTCATAACTGCAAGATATGAACTCAGAATCATGAACTTGAAAAGTCAGGAAAATCATAATTGTGAGATAGAAACATGCAATTGCAAGAAAAAAGTCAGAACTAAGAGACGAAGAAAAGGTGCAATTACCGTCTTCATTGCAAGTTCATTCATTTTTATTTATTTTACACAAAAGAACAGAACTGCAAGAAGAAAAGTCAGAATTCTCAGTTTATTTCTTGCAATTATGACCTTTTTTCAATTGTGAAAAATGAACTTGCAATTCTGAGAGGAATAGTCAGAAGTGTGAGATAACGTAATTGCAAGAAAAAAGTCTTGAGAACTGAGAGTTTAAAAAGAGTCTTAATTTTTATTTATTTTTTATTTCTTCCATGGCAGAAACAGGCTTTCATATGGACTTCTGAACTCAATTGCACATTAATATAATTAAAACCGAAAGTGAATATAAAACCGATGCCTATTAATGCTTTAGTTTTCTCCAAAGTGGCCTGTATTGACTTCAAAGCACTCTTAGCATTAACAAATAAGCACATTCAAGTTTACTTTCATGGAGGAAACAAAAAAACACTAAAACTTTAAACTACAGACTTTATTATCCTGAATTATACAACATAAATAAAACGCTCAACAAAACACTTGTACTCAAGGACAAATGCCTTGCTGTTGCTGTAAATGTATGCTCCTGCAAATTATCCTTTCTCTAATGAAATGATATTTTTTACTCACTTGATTGCCCTTGAAATTTCATCGAAATGTGACATTTCATTAACGAAGCATGTTGCATTCAAAATCCACATCTGCTAAACCGCTTAAATCATTAGGTTAGCATACATTTTTAACTTTGATATCCACATTAACTTAGACTACAGCTGTTTCTTCCTCATGAGATATTTGTGCAATAAAGCAGGCAGGTTCAATTAATATCATAAACACTACCGCATCAGATATTCAATAACAAATGCTGCAAGATGTAAAATGTAAAATGACAGACAATGTAAAAATGATTTGTGCAGTTGTAAACAAGATTATTGGATTATGTTTTACAAGACAATACTATTTCAATCGTTCTACTTTCAAATGTTCATGTTTATTTCAATGTGTTACGTGGAACTTCTGTATACTTGTGAAAAATTAATGCAATTTCTAAGAAAAAATGCTTTAAAAAACATATTCAGCATAGCTTTGCAAACATCTTTCTAAAACAGGCTATTCATTTGTCAAGAATGCCATTTATTTGACATGCATTTATAAATCAAAGCATAAAATAAGCAAACCAGACATTTCCACACAAAACAACAACCTGACTTTTAACCAGTACTAAACTTAGATGCATTTACTGATCCTTTTGCTTTTATCGTACTTAAAGTAACGCAAGATTTAAAAGCATCACTCGCAAGAAAAATCACTAGCACTTTACTCAAAGCCTCTATGTATAATGCATTATAAAAGTATTCATAATGTACGCTGTAATGCATAAAAATGCATCATAATATTTGAAGGATTGTTCGTCGTGTTTTAATGCATTATATTTTCTAAAGGTGTTACAATGCTGTATTATAACTGGTTATAATTATTCATGAGATCATACGATGCATTATAAGGTGCACTGCATTGCAAAGCATAATTAATGCATTACATATACTTTTATAATGCATTACATATAAAGGCTGAAAAATCTAAGTAAAACGGCATTCACAACCAAATTTCAGACAAATTTCCAAAATAAAATGAGCATGCTTTAGCAATTGTTCACAATTAGACAAGAAACTGAATTAATAAAGTAAATATAGTCAGTTTTGATGACTTTAGTTGTACTCAGGTTACTTCTGAGATCAAACTTGGTTTGCTTATCAAGTTAAGACGTCCTAAATTAACCTGCATTACCAGTGAAGAGTGCTGGTCTAGATATTTATACTTCATCAGAAGCACAAACGCAGTTACGGAGATGGAAGTTGTGTCCATGCAGCAGTGCTCCATCTAAATTGTTTGATATACTTTAAAAAGCTCTTAGTACTGATGACATTCCATTCAAAGCAGTTTTCCTTTTATCCCGGTGCTGTGTTCATTCACTCAACCTCTTTTTACCCCTCCCGTCTTCCTCGTCGTTGCTCTATCACTCTTTCTGCCCCTCCAGCCCATCTCTCTCCATCTCTTTTCTCTGACAGTCTCTCTCGCTCTGCACCGCTCTAATGAAAAAAGATCTCTCCAGCTCGCTCTACTCAAGACGGAAGATGAAACCTAATGGCTTTTCTTCTCTTCTCTTCTGGAGACGGAATATATGCACTGACCCCCTGATGGCAGAGATTCATTTCATCAGCAAAGGCTTCTGTTTGTGATGAAGCCCGAACTGGACGGACAAAACCGCAGATACACGGTCGCTAAACAACACCACAACAAGACTAACCGAAACGGACCGGACTTGTTTGTTTAGACATTTGCGGATATAAACACTCAACAGCACAGTGCACGGATGGGTTTTTGCTGGTTTGAATTGTGCACTGTAGGATAAATTAGGCCAGAAACACGCAAGTATGGAAACATAAGCATTTGCAAATGTGCATTATTGTTATTTCTAGAGTCAGAATTAAAATGAAACCAAAAAAACTGTATTCCAATTGGTGGGACAAACAAACAGTTCTGCACCAAATTTACACCATTGCTTAATCAATGTTGAAGATGTCCAACAGAACAGAACATGAAAGAAAAAATGTAACTAAACTAAAGTAAACTAAAAAAAAAAAAAAAACCCTGATAAAAAAAACAGAACACAAAACAAATCCATAGATAAAACACACACACACAAAAACAGAACAGAAATACGACTAAACCAGATGCAAAACAGAAGACAAAACAAAACACAAAAGAAAACTACAGTAAACCAAACACAAAACAGAAGACAAAACAAAAATTAACACAAAACAGAACAGAACATAAATTAACAAAAAAAACAAAAAACTGAACTGAACACAAAACAGAAGACAAAACAAAACAGAACACAACACAAAAAAACACAAAACAAAAGTAAAAAAAAAAAAAAAAAAAAAAACACAAACACATAAAAAAACAAAACCAAAAAAACCACAAAACAAAAGTAAAAAAAAAAAAAAAAAAAAAAAAAAAAAACACAAACACATAAAAAAACAAAACCAAACCAAACCTGAAACAAAACTGAACACAAAACAAATGGGGGAAAAAGTAAACTGAATACAAAACAAAGGAAAAAACTAAACTGAACACAAATTAGAAGACAAAACAAAGGAAGAACCTAAAACAAGACAAAACAAAAATGAACACAAAGAAAACAAACAAAAAAATGAAAACAAACAAAACAGAAAACAAAACAAAACTGAACCAAACACAAAACAAAACAGAACAGAACACAAAACAACAAAATAAAAACACTAAAATGAACACAAAATAGAAAACAAAACAGAACTAAATTTGAAGCAAAACTGAACCGAACACAAACAAAACAAAACAGAACAGAACACAAAACTAAACAAAACAGAAAACAAATCTGAAAACAAAACAAAACAAAAAACAGAACAAAACAAAACAAAACAAAACACAAAAACAGAACACAAAACAAAAAAAAAACAAAAAACAGAAAACAAAACAAATCAGCAAACAAAACAAAACAAAACAAAAAATGCAAATGCAAAACAGAACAGAACACAAAACAACAAAATAAATAAACTAAAATGAACACAAAACAGAAAACAGAACAAAACACAAAACAAAAGAAAACAGAACTGAATTTGAGAACTGAATAAGAAATTAACTGAACACAAAACAAAACTGAACCGAACACAAAACAGAAGACAAAACAAAACAGAACACAAACAAAGCAAAAAAAAAAACTAAACGCAAAACAGAACAGAACACAAAACTAAACAAAACAGAAAACAAAACAAATCTGAATACAAAACAAAAAAAACAGAAACAGAAACAAAACACAAAAACAGAACAGAAAACAAAACAACTAAATAAACAAACTAAAATGAAAACAAAACAGAAAACAAAACAGAACAGAAAACAAAACAAATCTGAATACAAAACAAAAAACAGAAACAGAAACAAAACACAAAAACAGAACAGAAAACAAAACAACTAAATAAACAAACTAAAATGAAAACAAAACAGAAGACAAAACAAAACAGAACACAAACAAAGCAAAAAAAAAAACTAAACGCAAAACAGAACAGAACACAAAACTAAACAAAACAGAAAACAAAACAAATCTGAATACAAAACAAAAAAACAGAAACAGAAACAAAACACAAAAACAGAACAGAAAACAAAACAACTAAATAAACAAACTAAAATGAAAACAAAACAGAAAACAAAACAGAACACAAAACAAAAGAAAACAGAACTGAATTTGAGAACTGAATAAAACTGAACCGAACACAAACCAAAACTGAACCGAACGAAAAACAGAAGACAAAACAAAACAAAACAAAACAAAAAACGCAAATGCAAAACAGAACAGAACACAAAACTAAAAAAAAAAAAACAGAAAACAAAACTAATCAGAATACAAAACAAAAAACAAAACACAAAACAGAACAGAACACAAAACAACAAAATAAACAAACTAAAATGAACACAAAACAGAAAACAAAACAAAACACAAAAACAGAAAAAAACACAAAACAAAAGAAAACATAACTGAATTTGAGAACTAAATAAGAACTGAACCGAACACAAACCAAAACTGAACCGAACACAAAACAGAAGACAAAACAAAAATGAACAGACAACAAAAAACAACCCTGAACCGAACACAAAACAAACAGAGCAAAACATAAAAACAGAACAGAACCCAACAAAACAAATGAGAACAGAACATGAAACAAAACAAAACCACTCTGTGGCAACACTGATAAAGCAAGCCGTACTTGTGTAGAGTGTTTGAATGCCATCGATCTACTGAACAAGACAAAATCAGCAATCTCCAATTTCATTTCATCAAACTCAGATTGAGGCAAAGGTCATAAAAGGTCAAAGTAAAGCGTGGAATGTTATCAGCATGGCAATGAATAGGGCACGCTACACATTTCCCGTTCATTCAGCTCACAGAGCATATAGCTTCCAAAAAATGATTGGTTTTATCATTGTTATGGAGGGCATATAAACCCTGACGAACGCCTCAACCAGAAACAACCTGAAATTTACTGCACAAATACTGCAGAACATAATCGCTACATGCTTAAAGAAGTTTGCTTGGGGAAGAAATGGGAATAAAATGGCAGTTCATCAGGCTGAACGTACGCCGTCATTTAGTGGAGTATTATTGACTAGCCCACTCTATTCAGCCGCTCGATGGGTGTCAATATAGAAATGGGATCTCCAAATGAAAGAATGGTTGATTTAATGCGTTCTGGTAGCTAAAGAAATTGCATGCATAGATTCATACGGCTGCAGAACCGCTGTCATCCATTTTGTGCTGCTGCCTGATGTCCATTTTAAGTGGCTTCTTTTGTAGAGAGCCATTAGAAGAATGACCAGAGTTGAGTTGAATTTAGATTCTGTCCTGCTGTTGCATCGAATGCCAGTTCCAAACTCAGTTTTGTCACTATAAGGCAAAAATAATAAGCCTTGGCATTTAAAGTAAACACTGTGTTTTGTTAAATCTCACAAAATCTGTCAGGTGCTATTTCAGTGTCATAGTAGTATGATATTTATTTATTTATTTATTTTTAATAACTTTTTTTTTTTTTACATTTTAGTTAAAGTTTTAATTTTGCCAGATGCTTTTGTCATTTTTTTTCTAGTTTTATTTACCTTTTTAATTTGGTGTTAATAATCTATAATTTGATTTTGAATTAGTTTAATTTTAGTTAAATGTTTAGTAGTTTTGCACGCTTTGGTCATTTTACATTTGACTATTTCTGTAATTTTTTATTTTATAAAGCTTTCCATTATAGTAATTTTAGCATTTAATACTTATCATAGTTAAATACAATTATATTTTGCATTCTTAAACAGTGTGATTTGCCATTAAATAAGAATAAGAATTATTTTTAAATTATAGTAGTATAATATTTATTAATATTTTGAATTAACTTTTATTTTTTATTTTAATTAAAGTTTTAATTATTTTGTTAGATATTTATATTTTTATTTGGCTTTAATTTATTTTTTATTTGGTTTTAATAATCTTAGTACTTTTACTAAGATTTTTTGTATTACTTTAGTATATTCATTTTTGAATTAGCTTTTATGTTTAATTTTAGTTAATGGTTTAGCAACTTTGTTATAACCTTTTGTCATTTTTAATATTTCTGCTAAGCTTTATTTTTTTTTATAAAGTTTTTAATTTTAGTCGTTTTAGCACTTAATACTTATCATAGTTAAATATAATTATATTTTGCATTCTTAGATTGTGATTCGCCATATATTTTATTTATTTTATTTTTATAGTATATTTTATTAGTAATTTTATACATGCTTTTGTCTTTTTTTATTTTATGTTTTAGTAATTTTGTACTTACAGTAGTACTTATTATAATTAAATACAATCCTATTATGAACATTTAAAGAGTAAAATTCACATTAAAGAATTCCTCAATGTTATTTTAGTTTTATATATTTATTCATATTTTGACTTAGCTTTTATTTTTACATTTTTGTTAGTTTTAGTAATTTTATTACATGCTTGTCATTTTTTATTCATTAAAAAAACATTTCTATTTAGCTTAAACTTATTTCCATTTTAATAATTTTGTACTTCAACAAAAAAAATTATTCCACTTTTTTATTAACTTCAACAAAAATTTTAAAGTGTAATATATTTCTTTTCTTTTCCTTTTATGTTTAGCTTTAATTTATTTTTATTTAAGTTTTAGTAATTTTGAACTTACAGTAGTAAGTTCGCATTAAAGAATTCCTCAATATTATATATTATTTTAGTTTTATATATTTATTCATATTTTGAATTAGCTTTTATTTTTTTACATTTTTGTTCGTTTTAGTCATTTTATTACATGCATTTTAATTTTTTTATTAATTTAAAAAAGTATTTTTATTTAGCTTTTATTTATTTTAGTTTTAATATTTTTTGCACTTCATCTAAAATTTGTTTTGTTCAACCTTTTTATTTTTTATTCCAGTTAAGTTCAATCATTGTTTTACTCACAAATTAGATTTTTTTTTAAGTGTAATATATTTCTTTTCTTTTCCTTTTTATGTTTTGCTTTAATTTATTTTTATTTCAGTTTTAGCAATTTTGAACTTACAGTAGTACTTATGACAATCCTATTTTGCACTTTGAAAGAGTGAAATTCACATTAAATGTTAGGTTTAGTCATTTTATTACAATGTTTTTTTTAAAAAAATATTCATTTAAAAAAGCATTTTTATTTAGCTTTAATTTAGTTCCATTTTAATATTTTTGTACTTCAACTTAATTTTTAAAGTGTAATATAGTTCTTTTCTTTTCCTTTTATGCTTAGCTTTAATTCATTTTTATTTCAGTTTTAGTAAGTTTGTACTTACAGCAGTACTTATTATAATTAATACAATCCTATTATGAACATTTAAAGAGTAAAATTCACATTAAAGAATTCCTCAATGTTATTTTAGTTTTATATATTTATTCATATTTTGAATTAGCTTTTATTTTTTATATTTTTGTTCGTTTTAGTCATTTTATTACATGCTTTCTATTCATTTAAAAAAGTGTTTTTATTTAGCTTTTATTTATTTTAGTTTTAATAATTTTGTACTTCAACTAAAACTTTTTTAGTTAAGTTATTTTAAAGTGTAATACATTTCGTTCCTTTCAATTCAACTTGATTACAATTAACATTGCAATCCAAAACCACTAGTAACAAACAGACAATTAGAGTGAAATAAAAATCTGTTTTGCATTCTTAAAGAGTGAGATTGACTCTTCCTCAGTGTTTTCCCAATGTTTCAGAGCGGTTCTGTTGGATTTCTCCGCTTTATGAGGGAGTTTCCACAGATGGCAGATTTGACGACACTCTTGATATTTCTTTATAGCCCTCAGAGTCTGTGTTAAGCAACAAAACACAAAGTAATGAGCTCTGGAGATGAGGAGGAGGAGCAGAATGAAATCGACACCACTGACAGAGAGAAACGCCGCTGATGAATTTACCCACAAACCCTCAGTGTCACAGACGAACAGATGCGTCCACCTCATCTCTCTCTGTCTTACAATGCAATTAGAGAACGGTTAGTAAAGACGAAGGCCTGATGTGGTCAGTTAGTTGTGATGTTTAAAGGATCAGTTGTCTGTGGGTCAGAAAGCAGCTGTGGCTTCATTCATCTATTCATTCTGTGCCACTCATACAAACACAGACAAACACCAAAACACCAATGCTTCCAGATACAACTCTACAAACACCAAAAGATCAGTTCATAAATCACAGACAACTGAAGATGTGCATGCACAAGCTTTACTTTCCTCTCAAAATCCTGGCTCAAATACCATAAATGGAGTTTACACTCCCTTATGTAACACATCATCTGCATATCATTAGCATATCTTCGCATATTTTATTTATTTTTATTCACTCTATTTTTTTTGGTTCAAGAAACTATGAAAAAATACAGACTGAAAACTATAAAAACTATATTCTTAATCAGTAATTTTTACTGTAAATACATATAAACATACACCGCCTCTCAAAGGTTTGGGATCAGTAAGATTTTTAATGCTTTTTAAAGGAGACCTTTCTGCTTGAGAAAGCCTAGCGTGAAAGTTTAAAGCAGCTGTAAAAGCCTAAAGTTTTGAACTTTATATAGATAGATTAGATGATTAGCATGTTGCTAGCATGATTAGAATGTAGTTAGCATTAACAATTAACAAGTTGCTAACATGTTTCTAGCATGATTAGCAAGTTGATAGCATGTTTCTAGCATTATTAACTAGTTTCTAGCACGTTTCTAACATGTTTCTATCATTAGTAAGTTGTTAGCATGTTTCCAGCATGTTTCTAACATTATTAACAAGTTGACAGCATGTAGGCTGACTAGCAAGTTGTTAGCATGTTTCTAACATAATTAACATGTTACTTGCATTATTAGCATGTCATTAGCAAGTTGCTAACATGTTTCTAGCATGATTAACAAGTCATTAGCATGCTATTAGCATGTTTCTAACATGATTAGCAAGTTGCTAGCATGCTTCTAGCATTATTAGCAAGTTGTTAGCATGCTTCTAGCATTATTAGCAAGTTGTTAGCACATTTCTAACATGTTTCTATTGATTAGTAAGTTGCTAGCATGTTTCCAGTATGTTTCTAACATGATTAGCAAGTTTCTTGCATGTTTATAGACTAGCAAGTTGCTAGCACAGTTCTAGCCTGATTAACAAGTTGCTAACATGTTTCGAGTATAATTATTCTAGTATTATTAAGACATTTCTTACATGTTTCTAATATTATTAGTAAGTTTCTAGCACGTTTCTTACATGTTTCTATCATGATTAGTAAGTTGATAGCATGTTTCTAGCATGTTTCTAAAATGATTAGCAAGTTGCTAGCATGTTTTTAGGCTGACTAGCAAGTTGTTAGCACAGTTCTAACATGATTAACAAGTTTCTAACATGTTTCTAGCATGATTAGCAAGTTGATAGCATGTTTCTGGCATTATTAGCAAGTTTCTAGTGCGTTTCTAACATGTTTCTATCATGATTAGTAAGTTGCTAGCATGTTTCCAGCATGTTTCTAACATGATTAACAAGTTGATAGTATGTTTATAGGCTGATTAGCAAGTTGTTAGCACGTTTCTAACATTATTAGCAAGTTGGCAACATGTTTTTTTTAGCATGATCTAGCATGATTCTAGTTGCTAGGCTTGACTAGAACATTCCGTCAATGTAAGTCTATGAGATTTTTATGATTTTTAATCTTCAAGTTTATGAAAACTATAAGTCAGATCAGTCTGAAGAGCTGGGCTGAGTTTGGTGAAAACTCTAGAAGGAGTAGCGTTCAGAAATTTAGTCTAAGAAGAATAATAATAAAAAGCTTAAGTAGCAGATCAGTAGGTTGGCTTTCTCAATTAAACACTTCCCTCAAGTTCATCTGCTGTCTTAGATCTTGAGCTCATTGCAGGGCATTCTGGGATTGCCTCATCCACAAACTGCTGTCTTATAAGGCCATGTAATTAGTTTGCAACAGGCTTCGTGTTGGGAGCGCAGCTATGACGGCTAACAGTGCTGTCTATGTAGGGCTGAAGCGCGGGACTCACCGAGGGCATCTGGCTGGACAGCAGGTGTCCGTCCTGGGCGAGCATGTTGGACATCATGAGGGCGGGCAGCTCGGGGTAGGAGTAGGGGTTGATCAGGCCGTTGTGAGGGATGGAGTGACACAGGTAACTGGACTCGGGGTCCATCAGGTGCAGCAGCGGCGGCTCGGGGTGATTCGGCGGGGTTATAGGAGGAATCTCGTAGTCCTCGTCTCCCCCTCCTCCACCGTTCCCGTTGCCCCCTCCCTGTCCTGAGTAATTCTGCTGTGGGAAAAGAATGGATTCATTTAGTCTTTACACTCTATAAAAATAATGTGAGTGGTGTGTTCTTGACATAATAATAATAATAATAATAATAATAATAATAATAATAATAATAATAATAATAATAATAATAATAATAATAAAATTAAATACAATAAAATAAAAAATAAAAATACAACTTATGTAGAAATAAAATAAAATGAAAATAAAACTTATTTAAATACAAAAAAATAAAATAACTGACAACTTAATAAATAAAAATAAAAATAAAAAACAACACTTAAATACAATAACTTAACATGAAATTAAAATACAATAAATGTGCAAATGAAATAAAATGTAAATAAATTAAATAAAATGTATTGCTAAATGCAATAAATAAACAATAAAAACAAATAAAACAAATTAAATTATTTCAATTTAATTTAATCTGATAAATAAAAATAATATGAAATAAAAATACAATGTATGTTCAAATAAAAAAAATACTTATGCAATGCTTATGTACTTATGTATACAATAAATGAAATAAATATTTATGTTCAATTGAAAAAAAAATAATTGAAATTATTAAAAAATCACTTTTTATTCATATAAAATAAAATAAATAAAAATGTTTAAATACAATAATTTAAAAAGAAAAATACAACTTATACAGAAATAAAATAAAACTTTTCTAAATACAAAAAATGTAACACAACTTATGTTAAAATAAAAATGAGAAAATAAAAATAATACTTATGATAAAAAAAAAAATACTTAAGTTAAAATACTTTAATAAAATAATATGAAATGAAATTACAATGTATGTGCAAATAAAATAAATTAAATTTAAATCAATTAAATAAAATTAATAGAAAAAATGAAAATAAATGAAATAAAACAGTTTAAAATAAATTAAGTTCAAATTAATTTAATTAAATTAAATATGATAATCTAAAATAAAAATGCAACGTATATTTAAAATTAAAAAATAATACAATTTATATGATAATTGTTCAAATAAAATAAAATAAATTACAAAAAGTTTAAATACAATAAATTAAGCATACAACTTATGTAGAAATAAAATGAAAATAAAACTTATTTAAATAGAATAAAAAAATAAAATAACTGACAACTTATGTTAAAATAAAAAAAATATGAAATGAAAATACAATGTATGTGCGAATAAAGTAAATAAAAATTAAATAAATTAAATCAAATGTTTTGGTAAATGCATTAAATAAAATAATAAAAAAATGAAAATAATAATTATGTATATATACAATAAATGAAATAAAATAAAAATAAATGTTTAAATCAAATCAAATAAATAATTTAAATTAAATTAAATACGATAAATAAAATAATATGAAATACAAATTATTTGTTAAATACAACAAATTTCAAAACCATATGATCAATTCCAAACCTTTCTGCACGTATGAGCAACAGTAGACGTGATGACTGCCTAATTACTTTGTGAAGAGAGGCATTAACACAACTATATAAATATTATGCAGTTAAACAAGTACAAATCACTTTTTTGGATGATTATCAGTTGGCAGCTTCCGATCTGGCTCTGGAATGACGGAAAGTTGCTGGAAATGCGGCATTATCACAATCAACTTTTGGAAGCGCAGACCATGTTTTCATAGCGCTAAAGTTTGCGATTGGCTCCGGTGTTTTCCCGGCGCTCGTGCCTCTCATCAGCCGCGTCAATCTAACTTTGGGCCCGACGGAGGAAGCGTGCGACGTTAAATTCAGGAAAAAGAGAGAGAGGGAGAGGGAGAGAGAGAGTTTGCCGGGGTATTCAAGAGGGAATGAAAAGCAATTTTGTAGGAGGCGATCTGACTGGAGCCCCGTCCATAATGACTGAGTCAAATTAATCATCAGAAATAATATTCCGCTGTCAACCATTCAAGAGCTTTTTTAATAGAATTTTTATGATTCATGTCTGCCCGTATACATCAAACAGTCAGTTCTGCAACATTTCAGAAATCAATTCAATATCATCTTTGTGTTGCCTGTCATCTTCGCCTGGAGAACGGCCATTTATCTTGCAAACAAATACTTTTAGCAAATACGTGGCCATGGAAAAGGAGAGAGAGACAAGGATTGTGGGACCTCCGATTTCACCTTGCCTCCATACATTACTCAAATCACAAAGTTCTCCCGAATATATCACCCGTCCGAGCGTCCCCACAAGGCTAAAGCGCTCAACGATAGTTTAAGAAACATTTTCATTGCTTAGATTGTTCTTTCATTGCTTGTAACCCTATATGATGCTCTAAATGATCAACATGATGCGGATGAACCTGTCACACACAATCTACTCCATGCTTTCTCTCGTCTGATTGATAGTTTAGAGTTTTTTGTCAAGTAATTGTACAAACGTCCACCTTCAGCTGGTGCTTCACATGTCTTTTTGCTGTCAAATCCTGACAGATTTTTATCAAGTAAATGTCAGAATAACTGCAGATGAACACTTACTGAACTGAAGCAGCTTGGCTTTACTTGATTCTCCATTAAGCATTTATTAGAGTCTCAAATCTGATCGTAACTGTTCCTCAGTGGAGGAATGATCTTCAAGAGCCTCCAACACATCTCACATCTTTTGAGAAACGTTATTTGTTTGTCTTTTAATCATCATTGGATTGCACTGAATGTATATGTTTGGATCATTTCAATCTTATCCTACTAAAACATATTATTGAAGATATAAAGTGAAATTATGATATTTATATGCATTTTTACTGTCTAAGATTTCATAGCACAATTTCATCTTACTTTTTTAAAAATATCAGCATTTGCACAAAATTACATATTTTCCCTCAGTTTGAATCTCTGAATAAAATTTAGCTGTTTTTCCTCCATATTCTCACTATATCAGACTATATGAGGCAAATACCATGGTAATACCATGCTTACATCCAAAAGACCACCATTATACCATGGTGTATGTCCAAAATACCTTAGAAATACCACAGTGCAGGTCAAACATACCATGGTTATACCATGCTTACATACAAAATACCACCATTATACCATGGTATATGTCCAAAATACCTCAGAAATACCACAATACAGGTCAAAAATTCCATGATAATACCACGCTAGA
This sequence comes from Garra rufa, assembly GCF_049309525.1. Lineage (NCBI taxonomy): Eukaryota > Metazoa > Chordata > Actinopteri > Cypriniformes > Cyprinidae > Garra > Garra rufa. The sequence goes on from NC_133372.1 coordinate 45,595,067, forward strand.
CATGCTTACATCCAAAATACCACCATTATACCATGGTATACATCCAAAATACCATAATAATACCATGGTGTATGTCCAAAACACCATGGTATACATCCAAATCCCCTGTATAATACTATAATATGCACCAAAAATGTTCATGTTTAAAATACCATGGTAACACTATGGTATGCATCCAAAATAGTAGTACCATGGTAACTGCCCAAAATACCATTGCACAGATCAAAAATACCATGGTAATACCATGCTATATGTCCAAAACACCACCATTATACTATGATATATGTCCAAAATACCAGAGTAATACCATGGTATATGTCCAAATTGCATGGTATACATCCAAATTACCCCAATAATACCATGGTATGTAAAAAATATATGGTAGTAAATGTACTTGTTTAAAATTCAATAGTATCACCATGGTATGCATCCAAAATAGTACCACGCTAACTGCCCAAAATGCCAAAGTAATACCATTGTACAGGTCAAAAATACCATGGTAATATCATGCTATCATGGTATATGTCCAAAATGCATGGTATACATCCAAATTATCCCAATATGCAATGGTAACAAAATCTATAGTACCTATGTACATGTTTAAAATACAATAGTAATATGCATCCATAATAGTAGTACCATGCTAACAGCCCAAAATGCCACAGTAATACCATTGTACAGGTCAAAAATACCATGGTATACATCCAAACCACCCCATAAAACTATGGTATGCACAAAAATTCCATGGTAATACCAATGGTATGCACCATAGTATGCAACAAAAATAGAAGTACCACTGTAACTGCTTAAAATACCACAGTAATACCGTGGTACAGATCAAAAATACCATGGTAATACCATGCTATACACGGCATATGTCCAAAACACCATTATACTATGGTATATGTCCAAAATATCATGGTATACATGGCATACACCTAAATTACCCCCATAATACTATGGTACGCACAAAAATTCTATGGTAATACCATTGTTTGTCTAAAATACCATATCCAAAATAGTAGTAACATGGTAAAAACCTAAAATACTACAGTAATACCATAGTACAGCTCAGAAATACCATGGGAGTACCATGCTATACATGGTATATGTCCAAAATACCAGCATAATTCTATTATTTCCTACTTCAGGCTTTACAGGGTTAATTTATGTTTCATGTACTGTAAGTATCAGATGTTTCTCCAAAAATTCAGGTGCTCATTTTCTGAAAAGAACAATGTGACTGAATATTTGTGCTCATATTGGTTGAAAACACAACTGAGATACAAAAGATGGTGATTCTGGCTCAAAGACGAGCAGATATTCATCGTAAGGTCGCGTTATTCGTCTTTCGGCGTCCAGATCTCGCAGAAACCGCCCCGCGATGCGATTTGCTCGGACATGCGGTCGCGCTGCTGCGGCTGGATATTAATCTTCCATATAGTTCTGCAGCCCTTTGAAGACAGATGTCTTTGTAGGCTTCGGGGCCTCCCCTGTTATTGTCCGCTCTAATGGATGTGAAAATGAACATTTCCTGAGATTCAATTTCCCTCATAATTGTTGGAAGGAAACTAAATTGTGTGTTGTAAACAGTGGGGCGAGCGGCTATTGTGTGAAGAGAGACTGTCGTCGGGTCCTCAGGAGAATTCTCCTCCAGCACGAATTACACATTCACCTCTTTAAATGTGAGATGAGATGAACGCTCCAGTGTCAGCAGATACAGCGCTGGAGAAACCACACACACACAAACCCAGAGTCAAAGATGGAGAAATAAATAAAACCTCATGACAAAACCCATCGTGCCCGATGGTAATACTGTGATATTTACTGTGCTAAACCTTATAAAACATACTGTGGCGGTACTATGGTACTTCAAAATATACTAAGACTACTGAAATTCATGTACCATGGTATTTAAGTGACAATTCAAGATCCATGTGCAAAAATACCATGTTGCTACCAAAATACACATCCAATACCACTTTAATACAATGGTACATTTCCAAAATGCCGTAGTAGTAGTACCCTATAAATATTCAAAATACCACAGTAATACTATGGTACTACAAATTTAAAATACTATGGTAATACCACTGCATGTGTATGTTAATATCATGGTAAACATCCAAAATACCATGTTATACCATGTTACATGTCAAAAATATAATTGTAGTACCATATAAGTATCCAAAATACCACAGTCATACTATGGTACACATCATATACTAAAGTAATGTCCAAAATACTATGGTAAAATCATGGTACACATCCAAAATACCACATTAATACCATGTTACATGTCAAAAAATATTAAAGTACCAATAAACATCCAAAATACCATGATAATACCATGGTACTGTATGTTCAAAATACCACAGTACATGGTGCATATCTAAAATAATATGGTAATATCACAGTACATGTCCAAAATACTATGGTAATACCATTGGTAATGTCTAAAAATACCCCAGTATGCATCAAATAGCATGTTAAATGCACAAATTACATGGTATTACCATGGTAAATGCTCAAACTATCATGGTAATACCATGCTATACTTGGTATATGTCCAAAATAACAACGTAATACAATGGTACACATACAGTATTGGACAATATAAAGGTCCAAATGGAAAATGGAAAATACCATGATAATACCATGGTACTGTATATTCAAAATACCACAGCACATGGTGCATGTCTAAAATAATATGACAATACCACTGTACATGTCCAAAATACTATGGTAATACCATTGGTAATGTCTAAAATACCACATCAATACCACAGTACGCATTAAAATACCACAATAATACCAAGGCATATGTGTCCAAAAGATAATATATCAAAAATACCATGGTAAATCTCCAAACTACCACTGTAATACTATGGTACATAAAAATAGCATGCTAATTAGGGGTGGGAAAAAAAATCGATATTGCAATATATTGTTGTGCTCTCTGTCGCAATAAATAATCGATACACTAACGGCCAATATCGATATTTTATTACAACACAAATGATTAATTTACCCGTCGTCAGTGTCACTGTCACTACCCAATATCTACCATTCTGTTTGCGGGGGGCGCTGTTCGAGTAAATAGGCGTAAAGTGGCGGAAGCAGCGGCCAGTGAAGAACACAAGTTATCTTACAACATCAGAGAAGAAGCGCAGAAAAAAAGAGAAGTGAGAAGAATGGCGGAAGATAACGAAAAACAAATCAAAGACGCACCCGCTAGTTGAGTATGCTGATCAGTTACGCCTGTTTCACACATACTCCGTCTGCAGTGCTTATGCGTTGAGTATTTTTTTCCGCACCCATGTTAACGGATTAGAGCGTTCACACTGCACGCGGTTGCTGTTCAAGTGCATTGAATAATACGTTGTTTATTATACGTTGAGTTTAAACGTGAATATATCTAGAATTGTATTAGTGTACTGTGATAAAAGAGTATCACAATGCTGAAAAAGCACGTTTGTATTTGAAATCAAAATAACGGATAAATGGTGTGTTTGTGGTAAACAGCCGCGGATCAGGAACGGACTGCAAACGTGTCCTGTGTGAAGAGAAAAAACGAGTCCGTGCTGCTTCTGCATCGCACACGGACTGCATACACACTGCAGACGGAGTGTGTGTGAAACAGGCGTTAGTGTTCCTCAAGAAGAATATGCCTTGATGTGACCACTGTCCAGGTTAACATAAAGCACTTTACAGTAACTTACTACTGACGTTTCAGTATCACGGTTTACACATGTTAGTTAATGTTCATGTTGTTTTTTAATGTTCAGGCACTTTTATCTGTCTAGCTGTACAGTGTTTACATTTAAGACCAGGAGGCAGTGAGTTATTATGCAAATGCATATTTCTTTGCACAGTGTTGAAAATGTTGGCATTAATAAATGCATAAGATTTCCTTATTATGGGTATTTTTTTCTTTTTCAGTCACATATATCGTGATATATCGTTGATGAAATTTCTTCCAATATATTGAATATCGTAGATATCGTGAATCGCGATATTATCGATATCGTGGGCCACATATCGCCACAGAATTGAATCGTGAGTTACCTGTATCGTCCCACCCCTAATGCTAATTACTGAAATTCTATGGTATTACCTTGGTAAATGCTCTAACTATCATGGTAATACCATGCTATACTTGGAATATGTCCAAAATGACAACTTAATACAATGGAATACATAAAAGAAATACCATGGGAGGTAAATGACATAAATACCAGAGTAATACCATGGTACAGGTCAAAAATTCCATGCTATACATGGTATACGTCCAAAGTGTCACCGTTATACCATAGTTCACCTTCAAAATACTCCAAGGAATGTGTTTAAATTAAAATACCATAGTTTACATGGTATATGTCCAAATTGCTCCCAAAATGCCTTGGTACACATACAGATTCCATGGTAATACCAATGTACATGTTCAAACTGGTATGTATTGTGTGTATCTAAAGTAGTATTACCATAGTAAATGTTGACAACACCACAGTTGATGTACATGGTATATGTCCATGAAATATGTCCAAAATATCACAGTAAAACCATGGTATACCTCCAAATAGTTCAACTGTACTTTCTTGAACCTTTAAAAAGTATGAATATTTAAAAAGTATGGTACTACCATGGTGCTTTTGACATGGTACCATGGTAGATTTCTGTTAGGAACATGACGGTGAGCAGATGCAGGATTGTAAATGTGGAATCTGCTGTAAAGCGTTGAGATCTGAAGTTGAGCTCCAATGAAACTCCATTAGCTGAAGCTCCATTCAGAGCAGCGGAGCGACGGCTGACTCATCACACATCTCCCGCGCATGAAAGGCCGCGTTCATCAAATCCGTCCACGTCATGCTGATTTTAAGGATAAATGCTAACAATGGATTCAGTGAGTGTTTTGTGGGGAAACCAGGAAGGGACGGGACGTTTGTCAAAAGTAGCAGAACGTCCTTGACGATAAAATGTAAATCTCAAGGTTGTGCCATGTCGAATGGTTCGGAAAAATACATAATTCATCCGCCTCACTTCAGGACGTGATTATATGTATTACACATTTAGAAGCTGCTCTTCAAAGCTTCGTCGCAAAGCAGTTGGTAATAAGACAAATGTTTTTTTCTCCCTCTTTGTTTGCCTCTTTTTCCATTTTGCTGCTCCTCCTCAATCTCTCCATCCAATTTTCAAGGATATTAGAACTCAATTTGGATGCAAGATGGCGTTTGCATTGAGTTTGAGGGTTTCAATTTGTAGCTTTCATTAACTGAAGAGGGGACGCCACTTTGAGCGAACGCTATCAAATTCCCGGGAATATTTACGACGTGCCGCTCGAAACATTTGGTGCTGGTTGGTGTGTCGAGGAGGCCGCCGGAAAGTCGACTCGAACGCACGCGTTTGTGCATGTGATCACATGCAAACGCGCACAAACCCGACGCCTTCTGTTTTCATAAACAGATGAACGGCTAGTTTGTGTAAATGATGGAATAATGAAAAGAGAAGAGAGTTTTTCCTGTGTTTGGGAAGGCGTCCAACTCTCTCTGGCATCAATTTAAAGCCATTGTACGCCGTTGGGCTGATTAGAAATCCAACCATATGAGCGCGCGAGCTTCAGTCTTAACACAACAGATGTCATTCAGACATAAATCTATTTCGATCTGGCTTATTAAGACCATTATTTCCACAACTACACTTTTACATGCTCTGAAGAATATCTGAGTGCGTTTGCATGAGCGAAACTCAAGTTTATCTAGTTCCTGTATATCTGGCAGGTGAAAATCATGCATCTGATCACTAGAAATGCATGCATAAAAGCAAGAATATACCGTTGAAGGAAGCAAACTTCTCTCCTGATGACAGTGATGGAGTGCTTCGAATGTTATATTAATATTCACATTTATTAAAACTAAAATAAGCTGCACAGCCTCACCTGTTACGTAAAATAATATTTCTGAATTAGTAAAATGTCTTGGAGGAATACTTACTCAAGTGCAAATAATAAAACTCTGAAAGTTTCGTGTTTGGCGAGGCAAATGTAATGTGCTCCTGTGTTTAAAAGCATAATGACAGATTTTTCTAATAAGCATTTTTCTATAGACCTCCAGCGACATGCGGTGATGGATGCCTGAGCGATCTAACCTAAAACACATCCCCCACAAACCCGCCGAACGACAGACAAAGAAAGACATTTATCTGATTCCCATTCACTCTGTGTGTGTGTGTGTGTGTGTGTGTGTGTGTGTGTGTGTGTGTGTGTGTGTGTGTGTGTGTGTGGATGGGTGGGTTTATCAAAGACGATGTTTTTGGAGCGTCATCTGTTTTTATTTGGCTGACGGACAGCAGCACCATCATAAATTACCCGAAGACCAGACACAGAGGGAAAGAGCGTCTGTGTGTGTCTGTGTGTGGACACAATTGTTCCCAGAAGTGAGATAAAATGATAAAACCTCCTTTTGGAGATGTAGGTAAAGGTGAAAATCATTCATAACTGAACTAAATAATGAGTTAATACATATAAATGTGTGCATTAGTCATTTTAAAAATGGTTAAGCTTGTAATAGTTACAGTTGTTTGCTTAGTTGTGTATCTCAAAAAATCCTCTATCTAGACGCTTTTCACTTTAGACAGAAAGACAGCATCTTAATCAATTAATAATAAATAAAGTATTAATACATGCTTTTCTAAAATAACATTTTAAACTTGTGGTTAAGGGTTTAGTTTATTTGTATCAGTGTTTGCTTAGTTAAGCATCCTCGACAAAAATATACTAAATTTTAAAAAAGGAGGAAAAAGTGAGTTAATAAGGAATTAATAAATATAAATGCATGCACTTTTAATTCTAAAATGCAAAATGTTCTTTAAAGGTTTAGGGTTAACCTTGTAGTTAGTAGAGTTTGCCAAGTCAAGCATCCAAAAATCATCTATCTACATTCTTTTCAGTTGAAACAGGGAGAAACCACCTAAGTAAATTCATAATGAATTAATAAATATAAATACATCCCATTTTAATTCTAAAAATGCAAAATGTTCTTTAAGGGTTTAAGGGTTAAACTTGGTATAGTTAGTAGTGTTTGCTAAGTCAAGTATCCCAAACACTCATCTATCTAATCCCTTTCCTCTTGAGACAGGAAGAAACCACTTTAGTAAATAATGAATTATTCATGAATTAATAAATATAAATGCATGCATTTTTAATTCTAAAAATGCAAAATGTTCTTTGAAGGCTTATGTAAAGTCAGGCTTGTAATAGTTTAAAGTTTTTATCAAGTATCCCAAAAATCTAGACTTTGAGTGATTTAATAATGAATTAACAAATGAATAATGAATTAACTAATAAAAATGCATGCATTTATTAATTCTAAAAATGCTAAATGTTTTTTAAGGGTTTGCTAACTGTCTCACTTGAGACAGAAAGCATTGCAATAACTTAATAAATATAAATGCATGCATAACTCTAACAATAGAATATAAATTAAGCTTGTAATAGCAGTTTTTTTTCACTTGAGGCAGAAATTAATAATGAATTAAGTAATATAAATGAATGGCTTACTAATTCTAAAAATGCAAGATATTCTTTAAGATTTAAGTATCCCAAAATTTAGACTTTTTGTGAAATAATAATGAATTAACAAATATAAATGCATGCATTTTTTAAATTCTAAAAATGCAAAATCTTTTTAAGGGTTTAGGGTTAAGCTTGTAGTTGTAGTGTTTGCTAACTGCCTCCTTTGAGACAAAAAGAAAGCATTGTAATAAATTAATAAATATAAATGCATGCATAACTCTAACAATACATAGAAGTTAAGCTTGTAATAGCAGTGTTTGCCAAGTTTTTTCACTTGAGGCAGAAATTAATAATGAATTAAGTATTATAAATGAATGCTTTACTAATTCTAAAAATGCAAGATATTCTTTAAGATTTAAGTATTTAAGAAACTTAGCAACATCCTGTCAATCATCCAGCACACAAACAGCACTAGAAAATTTTATTTTGCATGGTTTGCCTTTAGAAAACGTAAAGATCCAGTCATCCCGAGCTTTATTTATGTCTATATGTGCTCATTTAGACAGGCAGGTACAAAGCAGCACCTTTTCCAACAGTGGATTGGATTATGGGCGTCTGCAGCGAGAGATAATTAATAAATATCCGGCTAAATGAAACCTAATTGCAACAGTCACACACACAGTCTTATTCACCCATAAATAAAGTGAATGTGCAGCCTACATACCATCTGCTCCAGTCTACATTATTCTGAGAGCATGTGGACGAGGCGAAACATTTAACCTTCAATGTGTTCACTCAAACACCATATGCTCAAGCGCCAATTTACAGTCTGAAATATCCAGAAATCTTTACATTCTCATCAGCCCAGTTCGACCCAGTCGATTTTCTACAGTTCAATAGCACTTGAAGGAAACGTCTGGTAAAGAAAAAAAAACACTTTTTCTTTTGTACCTCGCTGTCGGTATCTTCCATACGTGTATGCGGGAACACACACACCGTTCTCAACTATATCATATCAGTCTACGACCAACGGAGGAGTTGAGTTACAGCACCACAACAGGATTTGGATTGAGAATCATATTGGGAAAAATAAAAATACTACATGATGTTCTCGACTTTGAAATTCTGTAACATCTTATGCCAATTCAAAAAAAATCTTATCTTAGGTAGTACTTTTGTCTTGTTTCTAGTCAAAATATCTAAAAATTCTTAAATTAAGATGCATTTACTAAATAAGCAAAATAGATATTTAGTCTTGTTTCCAGAGGGGGGGAAAAATTAATTAACTGCATTTTGCTTACATTAAGTACAATTATCTGGCATATGCACTCTTAAAAAGAAAGGTGCTTCACGATGCCATAGAAGAACCTTTTTTGTCTAAATGGTTCCATAAAGAAAGCAGTGTAGGTAAGAGTGTAGGTAAGTAAAATACTCTTGTTTTAAGAATATTTAACTTACCCCATAGCAGATCATTTTACTTGTTTCCAGGAGAAAAAAAAAAAAAAACTTAAATTAAGTGCATTTTGGCTAAAACAAGACTAAATATCTTACATCATTTTGCTTATATAGTAAATGCATCTTAATTGAAGAATTTTTAGGTATTTTGACTAGAAACAAAACAAAAATACTAAGTAAGTAAGCCCTTTTTGCAGTGTAAGACACGCAATATGAGCAATAAGTGGTTTTGCCATGATGTCTTATTTTCTGCCAGACGTACATGTGGGTCAACAATCGTCTTAAGAGTGCATGATTCAGTTTTTCAATTAAAAGTCTGTGGAAACATGCAATTTTCATGCTATGTATGACATATGCAGACATTTCTTATTTAGATTTTTCTTATACTTATAGTTAATATTTTTATTGCTGTCACTTTTAAATCCTGATGCTATCGGGATGGCGATTGCACTGATTGCTTGGGCCCGTCATCGCTGCTTGCAGCTAGACACTGCAAAAAATGCTTTTCTTACTTAGCTTATTTGTCTTGTAACCAGCCAAAATATCTAAAAATTCTTAAATCAAGAAGGACTTTTTAAACGAGTAAAAATTATTTTCAGAATTAAAAGTCAAAATTAAGTGAGTTTTTGCTTAGAACTTTTTTTTTCTTACCCCATTGACAGATTATTTATGTTGCTTCCAGCAAAAACACACTTAATTTAGTTTTTTGTTTTTCTGAAAACAAGACAATAATTTTTACTTGTCAGGAAAATCCTTTCTTGATTTAGAATTTTTTAGATATTTTGGCGGGAAACAAGACAAAAAAATCTAAGTAAGAAATGCATTTTTTGCAGTGTATTTCAGATTGTTCTTATACTTAAAGTTGATTTACTGTTGAAATCATTTGAAAGCAAGTAGTGACCATAATTATTAAATTTACTGTAAATATTCAAAAAAAGAGACTTAATTTTTCATTTTAATTGTGTACACTAAGAGCTTAAGAAAATTCACTTAAAAAGTTTGGGGTTAGTACAATTTTCTAAAATAAATTAATACTTAAAGACTGCATTAAATTGATCAAAAGTGACAGTAAAGAAATTTACAATGTTACTAAAGAGCTCTATTTCAAATAAATGATGTTCTTTTGAACTTTCTATTCATCTGCGAATCCTAAAAAAATAATGCATCACGGTTTCCACAAAAATATGAATCTGCACAACTGTTGTCAACATCTTCAGCAGCATGTGTCATGTGACACTAAAGACTAAAGTAATGATGCAGAAAATTCAGCTTTGATCACAGGAATAAATTCCAATTTAACATATATTCACATAGAAAACAGCTATTTTAAATTGAAATATTATTTCACAATTTTACTGTATTTTTGATCAAATAAATGCAGGCTTGGAGAGCAGACAAGATGAGTTTTAAAATAATTTTAACATTGTCTCACCTATACCTGTCACTAAATATAATCAGGATCACACAGTTAACCCAGCATCTTTAGTCTATTTTCCCACTTTCACTGAAAACCCGTTCTCATCTTCCCATCACGCTCCTCTCAGGCGGGACATCGGTTTCGTCTTATTGATTGACAGCTTGTGTTTGCTCAACTTTGGTGTGGCGTCATTTTTCATTAAACCTGAGACTGTTTTGTGAGGTGAAGCGTATAATGAGTCGACAGGAAGGATCAATAAATGAAAACACAAGCCTTCAGGTACACTTAGTCATATATATACATATATATATATATATATACACACACACACATATTTATATATATTCTCATATATGTTCATTCTGTTTTTCAAAATCAAAAACACTGATATGATTCATACAACAGCTATAAATAGTAAGATGATTCAATCAGCATGAAAGGGGGAATGACACAGTCTCACTCTGTCATTGCACTCCATTTGAACATTATGAGAATTCTGGGAAATCTGAGGTCATTATTACTGCACACTGGACTGGAAGAGAAACGCAACGTGAATGTTTGAGACAGAACGAGAGCGGAGGGGAATCAAACTAACGATGAACACTCAGGTCACAGAGACAGACATGAGACGAAGCTGCTGCGTGACGTGACATCAAGCAGATATTCAGAACAAATTGAAATACACACGTGACGTGTTTTTATGAGTCTTACAGCACATAACTACGTAGGACATGTGATTGATGCAGAAACTGGATTTATGAGAAGTTTATAAGGGATTGTTAATTGCTAATCAAACCGAAAAAGACATTGCAGCTCTTTTGCAAAACCTACACGGCAAAAAATGCTTTTCTTACTTAGTTTTTTGTCTTGTTTCCAGCCAAAATATCTAAAAATTGTTAAATCAAGAAAATTATTGTCTATGAGTCAAAATTAAGTGCGTTTTTGCTTAAAACAAGCAAAATAATCTGCCAATGGGGTAAGAAAAATAATCTTGTTTTCTGTTTGAAATAAGTATTTTATTTTATTTTTTTTGCTTAGTCCGTTGGCAGATTATTTTGCTTGTTTCAAGCAAAAACGCACTTAATTTTGACTTGTTTTTCTAAAAAATAATTTTTACTAGAATTTTTAGATATTTTGGCTGGAAACATGGCAAAAAATCTAAGTAAGAAAAGCATTTTTTGTAGTGTCGTGAGCTGACTACTTAGTATTATCATATATTACTAAAGTTATTGTTAATGTTATAAATTATATTTATATATTTCGTTTTTTAATTTTAAAATTAATTAAGGTTTTCGCTTTTTTTCTTCCTTAGTTTTTTCTGTATCATTTTTTAAATTTCATTTTAGTTTTTATTTTAATTTATTTTAATATTTCAACTTAAACTAAACAAATAAATAAGTTTAAATAAAAAGTTGAATTTTTAAAATATTTTATTTTAGTTAATTTTTAATCTATTTCAACTAAATAATACATATATTCCACTGAACATTGAAAGTCACAATTTTAAAGTATTTCACTTAAAAAAAAATCTAATAATGAATATATTTTCACCCAAGCAACTAGTATGCTGCTTAGAGATTAGGTTCCCTAAGTAGACAGCAGGTTTGCACACTACTGTAGGTGCACACTAAGAATCTTCCAAACACGTTATCTTATGATTATAATAAACTGATGTGAATCATCACAATCTGCATTCAGTGTCAATATGAAACTACACTTTTAAAAAATAAAGGTGCTTCACGATGCCATAAAAGAACCCTTTTTGTCTAAATGGTTCCATAAAGAACCCTTAACATCCACAAAAGGTTCTTTGTGGCGAAAAAAGGTTCTTCAGATTATAAAAAGGTAAGAAAGAGATGGACTTTAAAGAACCTTTGACTGAATGGTTCTTTGTGGAACCAAAAATGGTTCTTTTATGGAATCACTGTGAAGAACCTTTTAAAGCACCTTTATTTTTAAGAGTGTACTAAATTTACTAAATTCAGGCCTGATCAAACAATGAAAGCTCACTGAACTAAAATGTGCATGCAATGCATGGAAAAAATACTGACATATGAGTTCAGCGTGATCATATTCAACAATATACACATGCAGTGACACAAAACTACACAAAATATACATGAAAACTCATCATAGTCTCCTTCTCCAGTCAATTCTGCTCATGCTTGTGGACAGACAGCTTCACAACAAACAAACCAACAATATTACTTTCACTAATGTCCTGATATGCTCATTAGAACTCAACTGTTAAGTGTTCATAGTTTGTCTGTCATCTCAACCACATTTTAGGTAATATAATACAATGCTTTTCAAACTCACAATTTTGTGCTGTGATGTTAATGACATTTAAATAGAAAAAAGCAATGAAAAATCACATGAAAAGACACAAAAATGAGGTTTCATGAAATCCTTGAGGTTGCAAAAGAACATTTTCGTTGTGCACAGAAAAAATGACACTACATTGATGTTTCCTCGTGAGACTGTGAGTCTGAGTAGCTTGAGTTTGTTCTGTGTCTAACACGAGATGATATAATGATATAACAAAATGAATATACAAAAACTTAGTGGCAGAGAGTTATGAGCAGCTGAGGAAATGTTTATCTGCCTGCTTTAAACATGAGCGATGCTACGAAAGGTGATACACTTTTACAGTATATACACATGGTATCAAGGATTCTTCAAGTCATATAAAAGACTATAAACTGCTGGCAACATGAGCAACTTGGATAAACACTCTTGGATAAACTGCATTTGTTAACTGTTCAGTGTCAGTGAAATATTCTAAACAGCCAAAGACTGATGGGGTGAATCTCATGAAAACACACATTTAGCTTATGATTCAGCCCCACAATCAAAAGAAGTAAACAAGAAATCACATCTTTTTAGTTTTTAGTTAGACTTTTTGCATTTTAATAATATTTCAATCACATCTGAAAACATTTTCCCCAAAATTATCATTATTGTAATGCATCCAGATGTTTTACTTTTAAGTAAAAATGCCCATGATGCTCTGCAATGAATCTCATTAGATTAGTGTAAGATGCATGCTTGCAAAATGCATTTTCCTTCGCGTAAAATATAAAAGCATTACAACAAATATTATCACAATGCATATAACTTGTTGGCTAAGACCCAAAAATGGGTCACTGATCTGTTCGGTTTAACCAAAAATGCCAAATGCAAATAATAAACTGCAACTAGCCAGTCTCAAAATCAAAAGAAAGAAACAAGAAATCACATTTTGCATTAAGAAAATTAAACCTGTTTAGAATTTTTGCATCATAATATTATTTCTGCGACATCTGAAGACATTTTCCCCCAAATTATCCTTATTGTAATGCATCCAGATGTTTTTTTGCATTAATGATGCCCATGCAATGAATCTCATTAGATTAGTTTTTAATCAAATGCGCAAAAAAAAGCATGCTTGCAAAATGCATTTTTCTTTAAAATATAAATGCATCACAATAAATATTATCACAATGCATATAAATAGTGGACTTAGACTGAAAAATGGCTCACTGATCTGTTCTGATGCAAAAAAAAAAAGAGACCAAATGCAAATAATAAACTGCGACTAATAAAACACTAATGAGAGTTTGAGGGTAAATGCCCTTAATTGCCATGAAAATAGTGGCGAGCAATGCAAAAAATCCCAATGATCCCAAAGGCTTCATTGTCTATATGCAAAATCTAAATTGCATGGTGAAATCTGAGCTGCACATGTTGTTTTGGGTTTAATGAGATTCACCCGGTGATCAGAGACATTCAGGCCGGTTTGTGAGAGAATGTGAGTTTTGCTGTGGCATCAAATCTGGCCGTCCAGCGATCTCTCTCAGCTTTTGTTTTCTGACTGACTCTCTGCTTGCTCAGCAATCGACTATAGAAATATTTTGGCAGGCTCGCGCTTTGTTTTCATTTGACAAAAGATGTGTGGTGGTAGCAGGGCGAGGGGGCAGGGCGGACGGGCCGGCGCGCTCTCGCTCTTGCTCGCTCCCTCGCTTTCTTTTCAATCTAAACAGCAGGAGGAAGTTGTAAATCATAGTAATGTACTCAGCCGTAATTCGGACCAGCAGGGAGAGCAGAGCACACACACACAACATACGGCGGGAGTTTACAGTCGGCACCAAGATGCTTTAATCAGTGAAAACGAGCCAATGACACCAGATCCCCAATCACAGCCAGTCACAGAAAACACACACCTCACTTATCACTATAGATTCATAAATACATTTTAACTTTCATATCATATTAGTCATTTTAGACCAAAACATTTTATGTTTTGCTTTTTCCAGAATTTTTGGAATGGCACGAAACTTAATAAAAAATAAATAAATCACACATGTACCACTCATGGTCAAAAATGACTGCATTGGAAACAAACAGTGTTGCCAACTCTCGCAAGCTAAATAAGCAACCGCAGCTCCAAAAACAAGCCCAATATTATTATATTATTTATTATCAACAATATTATTTCTTATCAATTGTTTATTATCAATAAATGAGTCTGCAACATAGTAAACTGAAACCACCTGGAGTTTCAAGAGCAAAAACAGAAGTTATTTGACAAAACTCATCAAATTGCAACAAAGTGGGAGGGCACAGAATATCCTCCAATCACCTGCGAGCAGAAAATTATGCTCTGCAATGAATCTCATTAGATTTGTTTTTATTGAAATCCGCAAAAAATTGCATGCTTGCAAAATGCATTTTTCTTTAAAATATAAAATATCAGAATAGATATTACCACAATGCATATAAATAGTGGACTTAGACCCAAAAATGGGTCACTGATCTGTTCTGATGCAAAAAAAAAAGGCCAAATGCAAATAATAAACTGCGACTAATAAAACACTAATGAGAGTTTGAGGGTAAATGCCCTTAATTGTCATGAAAATAGTGGCAAGCAATGCAAAACAAAAATGCAAAAAAAATCCTAATGATCCCAAAGGATCAACAAAGGGTTAAGAACTTTAGCCAGAACAGAAGAACAGAGGTCATTTGCATTTAAAGGTGTATGCATGTACTGTATTCTATATTCCATACTTTGATTGTATGTACAGCCCTTATGACAAAATGTTGATTTCTACTGGGAATAATTAAAGTACAGTGATGCACTCACCAAGGAAGTCTATGAAACAAGATGACCCAGACATTTTAAAAGCAGAAATGTGAATCTAGATTTTGAAAAGAACTTATATTAATTATTCATAAAATGTGTTATTTGTGCTCCGAAGCTGTCTAAATCATTCATTTAGCACTTTGACTTTGTTCTGCACAGATGGACTTTTAGTTAAGCATGTAAACAGTGGACAGGTACTTTGCACCCCTTTCTGGTAGCTTCCTTTTGCATTTCATGTCAAACTGAACAGGTTTACCATGACTGAGGTTATAGATTTATAATTTTGCACAGACAAGGTTAGTAAGAGATTTTATCACACTAATATCATGTTGACACATATCACTTATCGTGTTCATCCCAATGCAATGTCTTTACTCACAAATATACTGGATAGATAGAAATAAATGAATTTAAAAATAATTAACAAAAAAAATAATAATTAAGTCAAATAAGCAAAAATACAAATGATTAACAAAAAAAAGATAATGAAATATTTAAATTAAAAAAATATATAAAATTAAATTAAAAATAAAACAACTAAAACTAAATAGAAACTATAAAATATGAAAAATGAATCAAAAGTGCAATACTGCTTTAAATTGTTGTTGTTTTTCCAAAAAAAAAAAAAAAAATATATATATATATATATATATATTAAAAAGTTCTTTCATTTAAATGCATTTTTGGTTTTGTTTTTCTGAGCAAACCATTTATATCATACATTTTCCCATAATTTTCAGAAGACACCCACTGAAATGTCATTTAGTGTAACAATCTTGTCAGGCACATTTACAACAAAAACCTATTTAAAAGACACATTTGACACTATCCTAGGTTTTGCCCATTTGTCAGTAAGAATGTTTTACTAATTTACAACACAACAAAATTGAATATGCTCCTTTATTCTTTTATCTATTTTAATATGTATACATATTAAAATTGATAATTGAATGGTTTTTACATAACTTTCCACAATATTTAAGTAAAGTTCCTTATTGAATATTAAAACCTAATTGAGAAAAACACAATAAAATGACAAAACCTTAAATTTAGTTAAAAAACTAAATTTAACATGAAAACAAAATATAAAAATAAAACCTAATTCAATATGTCACAAATCATACTAAAATAACCCTGACCTGCAGAGCAGATAAAACAGTCAAAGATAGTTGGCCTAGTCCTGTTTGTAAACCTCCAGTCCAGTGTTAGTTTTACTCCTAAAATGAGTCTTGGCCCTGAAGGATCAGTGCATGTACACTTTCTCAGTTCTGTATTCCTCATCTTGTCACCCTTCAGCAGCAGAATCTCTCTTCTGATGTCTCAGATCGGCAGCCAAACGCTCCTCTGGAAGAGCTTCCTCTGTCTTTCCTCTCACATGCCCGCTTGCTCTAATCACAGGCCTACTTGGCAACCAAAGCTCCGGGAAGCAATCAATAAAACCTTGTTACTCTAATTGTGAGATTATAATCTTGACCGCGACGTCTTCTGCATACTCAAACGCTTAGTCCATTAGAGACGTTTCCCAGCTACTTTCTTCAGCCAAGAATGCAAATGCAAAGACTAACATTTACGCTGCGCTATCACAACCAGATGAACTTCAGCTGATAAAGGATGAGTAAACTGACACAGTGCTGGAGGATGGCTCAGCATGTTAATCAAAAGCTGGCTTTTCACAATGAGATCACATTTAAAGGCACAGTTTACATAAAAACTAAAATTCTGACGATATATATGCTCATATTTACCCTCATGTCACTCCAAACCCGTATTTTTTCCCACAAATAGGTCTCTTCTGCACACCTTTGCTGCATTTATTTCCTGCACTGTGTTTATAAATGCAGTAAAAACAATAAAAATTTTGAAATATTATTACAATTAAAAATTGTTTTCTGTGTGAATATACACTGTTGCTCAAAAGTTTGGGATCAGTAAGATTTTTATTGTTTTTTAAAGAATATATTATGCTCATGCATTTACTTGATATATATAATAATACATAAAATTACAGAAAAAAATGTAAAATTGTGAAATATTACTACAATTTAAAATAATGGTGTTCTATATACTTTCAAATATAATTTATTCCTGTGATGCAAAGATGAATTTTCATCAGCCATTACTTCAGTGTCACGTGATTTTTCAAAAAGAATTTTAATATGCTGATTAATTGCTGTTATTATCAATGTTGGAAACAGTTGTGTTGCTTTATATTTTTTTGGAACCTGTGATAATTTTTTTTCAGGATTCTTTGATGAATAAAAAGTTAAAAAGAACAGCATTTATTTAAATTAAATTTATTTAAAATAAAATATTTCTAACAATATACACTACTTTTCAAAATTTGGGGCCAGTAAATTTTTATTCTCTCTTTTTTTTTAAAAAGAAATTATTACTTTTATTCAGCAAGGATGTGTTAAATGGATAAAAAGTGATAGCAAAGACTATTAGAAAAGATTTATATTTTGAATAAATGCTGTTCTTTTTAACTTCATTAAAAAAAATAAGGAAAAAAAAATATTTTAAAGTCTATTAAAATAAAAATCATTACTTTATATTGCAATAACTTTTTGCAATATTACTGTTTTTTCTGTATTTTTGATCAAAGAAATGCAATCTTGAATGTCTTTGAAAAACAGTACAAGTCTTACTGATTCCAAACTTTTGAGCAACAGCGTAAGTCTTTGCTATATATATATATATATTATCCGTTTAACACATCCTTGGTGAATAAAAGCATTAATTTCTTTCAAAATAAAGAAATAATAAAAATGTACTGACTCCATACTTTTAGAAGGTAGTTTATATTGTTACAAAACATTTCTATTTTAAATAAATACTGTTCATTTGTTAAATAATCCTGAAAAAATATTAAGCAGCACAACTGTTTTCAACATTGATAATAAATCAGCATATTAGAATAATTTCTGAAAGATCATGTGACACTGAAGACCGGAGTAAAGATGCTAAAAATTCAGCTTTGATCAAAAAAATAAATTACATTTTAAAATATATTCACATAGAAAACAGTTATTTTATCTTGCAATAATATTTCACAATATTATTTTTTTTATATTTTGGTCAAATAAATGCAGCCTTTATTAGCATAAGAAAGGTCTTTAAAAAACAATAAAAGTCTTACTGATCCCAAACATTTGAGCAGCAGCGTATGTTAAAATGTAATTTATTCCTGTGATGCACAGCTGAATTTTCAGCATCATAACTTCAGTATTCAGTGTCACGTGACCCTTCAGAAATCATGTTGAAAATAGTTGTGCTGCCCAATATTTGTGTTTTTGCATCATTGTAACATCATTACTGTCACTGTTGTTCATTTTAATGCAGCCTTGATGAATAAAAGCATTCATTTCACTTAAAAAAAAAAATGTTAAAATACATCAGCATTTTTAGATACTCTTGCATTGGAATTGATGGTGAGGAAGCGATGGAAATTCAACGCAACACCACGTAGACAGAGGCAGCATGGATGTTTTGTCTTTGTAATCGATTCTCTGGCTGTATCTGTCTGTCTCTCTCATTCTCAGCTCCATTCAGCTTTCTCCTGTCTGTCTCTCTTTCTCTCTCTCTCTTGTTGGGCTGCTATCGATCGCTGGAGTTGGCTGGAGGTCAACCCTCGGCGGACTCCAGACTCTTTTGTTGGCGGCGGTTACCGTGGCGATCCTCCGTGACCCCGAACACACAGAGGGCTCGTTAGGGGCCAAGCGGAGACGATCTCTCCCCTACAATCAGACGAGGTCAAAGGTCGCAGGAGGACAGCTCGGTCGACGTGAATGCGAAGGCTCCTGGGAAGGACGCGGCGCCTGATCTGAGACCAAACGAGTGTGTGATGGACTGCTCTGGACCGCGATCACATCCGTTTCCATGACATTCATCTTCAATGGAAGCTTTTCAAATGGAATCAGTTTCAAAGTAGCAACGAATGAAAAAAGATCAAAAGGCCCGGAATGTCCAGCCTCTCCTACAAGTACAGTACAGAGCGCACATGTTGAACTATGACTTATCATGTCAGATTAATGAACAAAACCTGATGATCATGTCCTTCAGCATGATCTGAGATGCTGTAAAGAGCAACTTGAGCTCCAATGGAAGAACATCTGAGGTCTGTACAGTCACATGATTAACAACGCTCATTTATTTACATTCGATTAGTTGCATAGAAATAATGCAGAATAATTTATAATATAACAATATAATATTAATTAAAAAAATGCATAAAGTGATTTTATTAGTCAGATTTTGTATATTTTTTTAAAGAAGAGTCTTATGCTCATGAAGGCTGTGTTCATTTGATCAAAAATACAGAAAAAAAATGTAATATTGTTAATTATTATTATGATGTAAAATAACGTTCCATTATATTAATATATATTCAAATTTAATTTATACCTGTATTTAAAGTTGAATTTTCATAATCATTACAATCATCCAATCCTTCAGAAATCATTGTAATATGGCGATTTATTATCAATGTTGAAAATAGTTGTGCTTTTTAATATTTTTTGAAAACTGCGATGCTGTTTTTGGTCAGATTTTTTGGTCGATAAAAGGCTAAAAAGAACAGCATATATTATTAAAATAAAAGTTTTCTAACAATATACACTACTGTTAAAAAGTTTGGAGCTGGTACATATTTATTCTTTCTTTTTTGAAAGAAGTTAATACTTTTATTCACCAAGGATGTGTTAAATTAATAAAAAGTCATAGCATATATTTACATTGTTAGACAATATTTATATTTTGAACAAATTCTGTTCTTTTTAATGTGTTATTCATCAACGAATCCTGAAAAAGAATACAAAAATCTGAAAATTCAGCTTTGCATCACAGAAATAAATTCTATTTTAAAGTATATTTACATAAAAACATTATTTTATATTGTAATAACATTTTGCAATATTACTGCTTTTAAATAAATGCAGCCTTGATGAGCAAAAGAGACTTTTTAAAAAAACATTACAAGTCTTAGTGATCACAATCTTTTGAACGGTAGTGTATATACTTATATTTAAACACAGTTTACTTATAAAACCATACAGTATAAATATTTATATGATATTTATTTTTCTCACAATTCCAAAACTTTTTTTGTTAAATAATTAATTAGCTTACATTTGATTAATCGGTGCAGAATCATTTTAATATTATATGTTTAATATTTACGTATATTATAAAATCTTATATTTCTATAATTTTATAAATCTTATATTTCTTAATTTTTTGCTGCTTCTTTTTTTTGTTTATGGACTCACTTAAGTACATTTTTATTTATATTTATAGTTCCTCACAACCTCACAATATTTATATTTCTATAATATTTTAATTTTTCAAATTCCTAAAAGTTTACGTTTCTAAGTTTAAATGAATTTTCATTTGATTAATCATATAGAAATAATGCAGAATCTTATAGTATCTAATATTTATCATGTCTAGTATTTGTATATTTATTTTCTCACACTATTTAAGGTCCAGTTCTCGCTATTGCAACTTTTGACTCAATAAACTCCTAATTGTCTTGCTTTTTAATAGTTAATCAGATCAATTTATAGTTGTAGGTATTGGGTAGGAATAGGGGTGTAAAATATGGTCATGCAGAATATGTGATTTATAACCACAAATAAACAGCCAATATGTTAACAATAGGCATTTTAATAAGCAACTAGTTAATAGTGAGAATTGTTCCCTACACTAAAGTGTTACCATTTCTACTACTAAAATCTTATATTTCTATTATATTTATTCTGAAAATCCTAAAGTTTGGTTGCAGAGTCTGTTTCTTATTTATTTTAAATCCCAATGTTTCTTTTTCAGTTTCAGATATTTTGTTATGAAACCAATATAATGATTAAAAAATAACACATTAGTATAAGATTAAAAAACAGCAAACGCAGAGTTTACATGCTTTCATATGCAAGTTAATTAATTCTTGTCAAGTTGTGCCTTTCGTAATTATTTCTCCTACTGAACATCATTGTCATTTGAAGAACCAAAAACAGACTTTACGATCTCGTCTGTGGTGAAGAATTTATTAAAAATCTCTCATGAAAATCCATGAGGATCTAATTTAGGGCTCGAATTCCCTCTATAACTCACAGAAATGATGCTGCGGATCTAAATGAACACTAAAAGAAGCAATAAATATTCCTGTCAGGCTGTTTTGAAGGAAAGACCAAATGAAATGACACTTAATGGCCAAAGCGATGGAGACACGAAGTAAAGGACAGACTGTTTTTCTTAATAAAGCAGAAAGACATTCTCAGCTAGTTAGGATTGTTTGTCTGGCTTTGGTGAGTTGCTGTGTGTGTGTGTTTGTGTCTGTGTGTAACATTACAGCCTTAAAGGCAAAATCAGTCTGAACTGACTGAACCTGGTCAAGCGGAGGAGATACGCAGACAGATGTCAAATATGAGTCTCAGAGTAAACAAACCAAGACAAAAGGAGCGAGAGAGCCAGAGTAGACGACGTCTCTCAGATCTTCTTCTAGTTTAATCCACCATAAGAGCTATGACTGAATGATATATCAAGAAAAATGCACAATACATTCATGATTTATCCATTAATATTCGTGAGGAGCACATCATTAGACTTTCAGAAAGCCACATGAAAATCAAAAACACGTCTAAGCAAAAAACAATTCCCATGTTATTTCATTGGAAACAACGGAAAAGATTGAAATGCAGAGATATAGATGAACGAAACATTGTAAATCCAGGCTTTCGAAGGACAAGTTTGAGGGTTTTGAATCTTACCTGACTCGGGGAGAGGAACTCTTGGTTGTTCTCACTCATGTACATGTTGTCACCATCAAACTGCGGGCAGATGGAGAGAAGAAGATTAAAGTTTGATTGGTCAGACAGCCGAGATAAAGGAAAATGATTTGCATATCAGACAGAACGAGGAAAAAAGGGAAAGAACAATTCCATCAAAACCGTCTGAGAGACACAGAGAGAGAAAGAGACAGTAGATCTGCAACCATCTCCACAGCATTTTAAGGCACAGTCTTTTTATTTTGGTTTATTTCTGAAGCAGCACTGCGAGCAATGCAATGCTTCTACTCAATACTGAAATGCTTCGATTCTAGATTGGGGCTTTAATGTGAATGCTGCCTTTATAAGAAGGCAAAATATCAGCCATCATATTGGATTTTGTGGTGTTTGCTAAAACCACAGAAATCAATACGACATTAGAAACTCCGAAGCCATTTCTGAAAAGTAGATACAGTAGGAGGGAAGCACAATATAGCAGGTAAAATACAATATCAGTTTTAGAAAATATTACAAATATTAGCAATTTTATGTTTAGAATAATATTATTATAATATTAATAATAATAATTAAACTAATAATATATTAAATATAATAATAATAATAGTAGTATAAATTTTATATTATAGCAAAATAAAGAGTATATATATATATATATATATATATATATATATATATATATATATATATATATATATATAATTTTATTGTGCCAATTTTGCATTATTGGTCTCATTGTATTATTTTTTTCCAACTCAAAATAATAATAATAATAATATTAATAGTATACATTTTATACTGTAACAAAATAAAGATGTTATACATATTTATTACACGGCTCTTTGGAATGCTTGATTCTGATTGGTCAGTTGAGACATTTGCAGGTTCGTTCTTTTCAAATAATCACCGCTCCAAAGTAATAATGCATAGCCGGTACTACTTGTATGTTTAAAATCCCTCCGTGCCAACAAAGATTACCGTTTGGCGCCATCTTGTGACAAACACTGGACAACCACAATTAACAATGGAAAATTTCGACATTAATCTATTTAAATTGTCTTACTAACGTACATAGTTTGAAGGTTAGTCACGTGGTACTATATCGTTTCGCGGAAGGATAAAAATGTTAATTTAAAACAAATATGCCAATAAAAGGTTTCAAATTCATATTCATGTCCATTTTTTTTTCCTTATGTG
>NC_133372.1:45619046-45663791 GCF_049309525.1 Garra rufa
ATATATATATATATATATATATATATATATATATATATATATATATATATATATTATATATATATAATATATATATATATATTATATATATATAATATATATATATATATATATATATATATATATATATATATATATATATATATATATATATATATATATATATATATGTAACAAACCACAATAAAATGACTAAAAATTTAACTAAAATTAAATGAAAAGAAAACAGAAAATATAAAAATAAAATCCACATTAATTTTATAGATCTATACATTTACGGTAAAAACTATTGTACTGTTTAGATCTTTTTTTTGTTTTGTTTTTATTTTATTATAGCTAAAATTGTATTATTATAGCT
The DNA here is from genome assembly GCF_049309525.1 of Garra rufa. Classification (NCBI taxonomy): domain Eukaryota; kingdom Metazoa; phylum Chordata; class Actinopteri; order Cypriniformes; family Cyprinidae; genus Garra; species Garra rufa. The sequence goes on from NC_133372.1 coordinate 45,619,405, forward strand.
GAGTAAAAACTATTATATTACTATTATTATTATAGTTAACTGAAACTAAAACTAAAACCAACCAAAAAAAAAAATATTTTTTATTTAATTAGTTTAACTTGATGTACTAAAATAACTAAAACTAATATGCATACTAATATATAATATATACTATATTCTAATATATAATATATATATATATATATATAAATATAAAATATATAAAAATAAAATCCAAATTAATTTTATAGATCTATATATTTACTGTAAAAAAACTATTGAGCCGTTCAGGTCTTTTTTCATCTCTTTTTATTTTATAATAGTTAAAACTGTATTATTATACTTATATAAACAAATTTGCTAAAAGTTGAACTGAAATTAAATGAAAAAAGAAAATAGAAATAGAAAAAATATATAGAAAATAAAGAAAAAATATATAAAGAAAAATAAAATTGAATTCAAAATATAAAAACTAGTATCTAGTAAAAAAAAAAAAAAAAAATAGTATCTCAGTGATGCAACAGAAGTCAGATTTTAAGTCAAAAACAAATGACCTGACCTCTTTTTATCGCTTCTTATTTTAGGAGAAACATTTGAGACAAAGTTACAAAAGCGAGAACTCCATGAAGTCTCTTGAGCTGTGAAAGAGCATCATCTGAGCAATATTCCAGCAGTTTCTCAGCGTCAGCTGATGTGTGTCCAGATACATGCGGTACGCGGGAATACAGACGTGATTTTATGCTTTGATAAGATATAGAAGCCAGTGACAAAATGAGATACATAAAGCAGGCCTTTATCTGCCGTGGTTGTTCCTGCTGTATCAGATAGACACCTCCGTGCGCCTCCTCTCCTGCGTCTCCTCCTTTTTCCCTTTCGCTCCTCTCGATAAGGCCATTATGGATATACTATAGATATGCTGACTTCAAATCAAATCACTTTGTTTCCAAGCAACAACTGATGTCCTTCCCAATAGTGCTGCTCTTTTTCCAGTAAACAATGAGACGACAATGACTAAACAAGAAGCAAACAATAACACTGACAACGGCAGAAAACTCGCACGGAATTACTCATATGTCACATCTATTGGAGTTGGTGAAATTTTGCATACAGTCTGATTTATATGTGAGCACAAATACACACTAAGAACAAAAAAGGCGAAACCTTTTCAAAAGGTACTAAAATGTATAATTTAGGTACAAATATATGCACTTTAGATACAAATATGTACATTTAATGTACTAAAATGACCCTTCAAGAGTAAATAAGGTACAAATGTGAACTTTTCTGAAAGGATACTGTCCCAGCAACAGCTTTTGTACCTTTTTTCTACAAGTAGGCTATAGTTAATTGAAACTAAAACCAACCAAAAAATATATATTTTATGTTATTATACATTTATTTTTTTGTAAAAGCAACTAAAAACTCAACTAAGAATTCATAAAAAGCTATATAGATATTTAGAAACACAACAAAATTGCTAAAATTGTAACTGAAATTAAATAAAAAAGAATAAATATATAGAAAGAATACTGAAAATAGTCTGATTTAAATGTGACTGCAAATACACTCTTAGAAAAAAAGGCACGAAAGCTGTCACTGGGGTTAAACCTTTTCAAAAGGTACTAAAATGTATCATTTAGGTACAAATATGTGCACTTCAGATACAAATATGTACCTTTAATGTACTATAATGCACCCTTCGAAACTAAATAAGGTACAAAAGTGAACTTTTCTGAAAGGATACTGTCCCAGCGACAGTTTTTGTACCTTTTTTTCTACGAGTAGCCTATAGTTAACAAACTAAATCCAACCAAAAAATATATATTTTATGATATTATAATTTTTTTTATTTTACTATAAAATTTAATTTAATTTTTTTGTAAAAGCAACTAAAAACTCAAATAAGAATTCATAAAAAGCTATATAGATATAAAAAAAAAAAACACAACAAAATTGCTAAAATTGTAACTGGAGTTAATTAAAAAAAGAAAATATATATATAAAAAAAATACTGAAAATAGTCTTATTCAAATGTGACTGCAAATACACTCTCAGAAAAAAAAAGGTACAAAAGCTGTCACTGGGGTGAAACCTTTTCAAAAGGTGCTATAATGTACCATTTAGGTACAAATATGTACCTTTAATGTACTAAAATGCACCCTTCAAGAGTAAATACGGTACAAATGTGAACTTTTTTGAAAGGATACTGTCCCAGCGACAGCTTTTGTACCTTTTTTCTACGAGTAGTCTATAGTTAAACTAAAACCAACCAAAAAATATGTTATGTTACTATAATTTTTTTTTTGTAAAAGCAACTAAAAACTTAAATAAGAATTCATAAAAGTTAGATATATATAAAAAAAAAAAAAGAAAATTGCTAAAATTGTAACTGAAATTAAATTAAAAAAAGAAAATACATATAGAAAAAATACTGAAAATAGTCTTTCATTTAAATATGACTGCAAATACACTCTCAGAAAAAAGGTACAAAGCTGTCACTGGGGTGAAACCTTTTCAAAAGGTACTATAATGTATCATTTAGGTACAAATATGTGCACTTCAGATACCTTTAATATACTAAAATGCACCCTTCAAGAGTAAATAAAGTACAAAAGTGAACTTTTCTGAAAGGATACTGTCCCAGCGGCAGCTTTTGTACCTTTTTTTTTCTAAGAGTCGGCTACATATTGAAATGCTCTGGTGTAAAAGATGATACATTAGAAATACTTATATAACTCATAATTTTACAGTATGATTTCAATGTGACCTCATATATAATTTAATGCGTTGCAAATTATAGTGGAAAAGATGATTGTGCAATTCACACAAGAAGAACTTACAATTTAACATAGAGAATTTATAATTTAACATACATATGCATATATACCCATCTGTTATTCAAATTATATGTTAAATCATATATATTTAAATCATATATGTGACCCTGGACCACAAAACCAGTCTTAAATAGCACGGGTATATTTGTAGCAATAGCCAAAAATACACTGTATGGGTGATCGATTTTTCTTTTTTGCCAAAAATCATTCGAATATTAACTAAAGATCATGTTCCATGAAGATATTTTGTACATTTCCTAACATAAAGATATCAAAACTTTACTATGCATTGCTAAGAACTTAATTTGGACAACTTTAAAGTCAATTTTCTTAATATTTTCATTTTAGTGCACCCTTAGATTCCAGATTGTCAAAAAGCTGTATCTCAGCCAAATATTATACTATCCTAACAAACCATAGAAAGCTTATTTATTCAGCTTTCAGGTCATGTATTAATGTCAATTTTGAAAAATTGACACTTATGATTGGTTTTGTGGTCCAGGGTCACATATCAAATTGCAGTTGGGTTATTTTGATATAAAATAAAAATAAAATACAGCTAGCTAACACAATAAAAACATGAAAATGATTTTTGAGCATTTAAAAAAAGTTGAGCTGCAAATAAACTTCGACTCAGAAGTTTGTGGTCAGTGTCACATGATCTTTCTGAAATCATTCTAATATGCTGATTTATTATTAGAATTATCAATGTTGGAAACTGTTGTGCTGCCAAATATTTTTTTGGAACCTGTGATTATTTTTTTCAGGATTCTTTGATGAATAACAAGTTAAAAAGAACAACATTTATTCAAAATATAAATATTTTCTAACAATGTAAATCTATGCTATCACTTTTTTATTAATTTAATACATGCTTGGTGAATAAAAGTATTAATGTCTTTCTTTCCAAAAAAAAAAAGAAATAATACAAATTTACTGACCCCAGAGTTTTGAATTTGAAAATAGATTCTATTTTAAATAAATGCTGTTAAATAAATGCTGTCGCAGCCTTGATGAGCATAAGAAACGTCTGTAAAAAAACTATATATATATATATATATATATATATATATATATATATATATATATATATATTTATATGAAGAGTTCATTTGCAAAAACAAAAATATCTGTTTTTAACCATTTTGAAAAATCATGTTTTTTCATTGCACATTCCAATTAAGCTCAATCAAACTGCAGTTGGATTATTTTGATCTAACACAATAAAAACATGATAACATGGAAAAAAACATCTTTATGTGTGTGTGTGTTAAATTAAGCTATTATTCTATTTTTTATTTATGATATGAATGATATGAATGTGTGTGCCATAAAAATCTCATATTTCCATTAGAACGTGATTGGAAAAAGCAAAAGAACTAAATTAAATCTGTAAATGACGCCTTGATTAACACAATCCAAAGCCTAATGGACTTTATTAGCAAGAAGAGATAAGTTCTCATCTGAAACACACACACACACACACACACACACACACACACACACACACACACACACACACACACACACACACCTTCTCTTTTTTCCTGCCTTTTCTTCCTCTATTTTTTAGCTATAATGAAATTGGAAAATAACTTCTATTTCTTTAAAACATTTCTTAATATACAAGCCCGCTCTCATATCATATTGCGCAGAAGGAAATAAGGCACCTTCTCCCAAGAGATAATAAAAGAATTGAATTTTTCCTTATCGGCCCGGTCATCTATTTTTCCACGGAATGCTATTACTTGCTGCCTGCGGTTGCTAGGCAACAGGAAATATTAATAGGGGCTTTTATTAGGCAGGCTTTCACAGTGCAGCACTAAAAAGAAGAAGTGGAAAACATGAATGTGTTACATAAATCTTTAGCGCTCTCGCAGCTTTTGCGCAAGTCTATGTTTCCCTCTTGATTTATCGCGCCTTCCCCTCATTTATGGGAAATAGCGGTGTGAAATAAGAAAATGGTACATTACCCTGAAGGACTATTTGAAAATAAATAATCGCAAAGGTGAAAAGAAAGCTGTTTAAAAACCAGGGGGGTTTCGTTCTCCTTCTCTCTCTCTCTTTCTCTCTCTTTCTCTCTCACGTTTTGTGCGAGGCCAGATTTCGCAGGGCCTATTGAACAGCCCAATGTTTTCCCCGTTTTCTCCGGATCCATCAATCATCGGTGTAATATTCCTTGCAGGAAATGCATTCTATTACGCTCTTTGAACTGCAATGGAGGGAAAGAAAATAAAAGATATTAATAGTTCCATAAAGCATTTCCGCTACAAATGTAATCCCCGAGTTGTGCCGTGATGCAAATATCTTTTGCTTTATATTGATTAATCGCATGTCGTTCCATTTTGCGGCGAAAACTGACAGTTTCTCATTTCTCCGTCTCTCTCTCTCTGCAAACGCAAGTCTCGCGTCAAAGCTGACAGATGCCATAAACCCTTTCGCTGGCCATTTTATTTTCAAATCTTGGGTGGAATTCAACAAAAATACATTTGATTAAAGCTGCTCGAAGGCCGGACGGCCACAAATAGCCTGAGAGTTTGGGCAGGCCGTCATCTTCGGGCTATTTCTGGTCGAGTCCCGACCGCAGTCCAGTTCATTCAGGCGGTGATGAATCTAGCAGTCTAAGTACAGGCTGTAAAACCATTACTACATTCACAGGCCTCCTCACTACGCTGAGAAAAACTTACAGAGCTTGAGTGAAAATCCTGCTGGGTTGCATTTAATTACGTTCATGCATTTGGCAGATTCGTTTAATCCAAAGGACGCATGTGTTTTGAGGAATTCGTGCATTCCCGAGGAATCGAACTTGTGACTTTGATTGCTTTGAGCTACTGTTTAGCATGCTTTTCAATCAAATGCAACATTATAAGCATAACAATTTGAGTTCAAAATACACTAAACCTGATGATCATGTTCTCTAGCATGATTTGAGATGATCTGAGCTTCAATGGGAGAAGAACATCTGACCATGTGCATCAATGACATAAAAAAAAAAATTAATTATGACTTTATATCATCCATTTTTGACTTTCTTTCAGAAATGTAAAATATAAGCTCAAAATAGTGAAATATAAACTGGCATTTGTGGGAAAAAGGTCAGAATTGTGAGAAAATTATGACAGGAAAAAAATTGTAAGATGTAAACTCAAAATTGCAAAGACTAAAAGTAAGATTTCTAAGCTTTTTTCATAATTGCAAGATATGAACTCAGAATGGTAGAATATGAACTTGAAAAGTCAGGAAAATTAGAATTGTAAGAAAAAAGTCAGAACTAAGAGATGAAACAAAAAAGTTGCAATTACCAGCTTCATTGCAAGTTCATTCATTTTTATTTATTTTATACAAAAGAACAAAACTGCAAAAATAAAAGTCAGAATTCTATGTTTATTTCTTGCAATTCTGACTTTTTTCATAATTGTGAGAGAGAAAAAAATCATGTGACAGAAACAAAAAAAATGCATGATGTAAACTCAAAATTGCAAGAAAAAAAGTCAGAATTCTAAGTTTATTTTTTGCAATTCTGACTTTTTTCATAACTGCAAGATATGAACTCAGAATCATGAACTTGAAAAGTCAGGAAAATCATAATTGTGAGATAGAAACATGCAATTACAAGAAAAAAGTCAGAACTAAGAGATGAAGAAAAGGTGCAATTACCGTCTTCATTGCAAGTTCATTCATTTTTATTTATTTTATACAAAAGAACAAAACTGCAAAAATAAAAGTCAGAATTCTATGTTTATTTCTTGCAATTCTGACTTTTTTCATAATTGTGAGAGAGAAAAAAATCATGTGACAGAAACAAAAAAAATGCATGCTGTAAACTCAAAATTGCAAGAAAAAAAGTCAGAATTCTAAGTTTATTTTTTGCAATTCTGACTTTTTTCATAACTGCAAGATATGAACTCAGAATCATGAACTTGAAAAGTCAGGAAAATCATAATTGTGAGATAGAAACATGCAATTGCAAGAAAAAAGTCAGAACTAAGAGACGAAGAAAAGGTGCAATTACCGTCTTCATTGCAAGTTCATTCATTTTTATTTATTTTACACAAAAGAACAGAACTGCGAGAAGAAAAGTCAGAATTCTCAGTTTATTTCTTGCAATTATGACCTTTTTCAATTGTGAAAAATGAACTATAAATGAACTATTTATGAATTGCAAGTCATTGAATAAAAAAAGTAAACTTTTATCTCAAAATTCTGACTTCATATCTTAAAATTGTAAGGAAAAAAGTCTGAATTGTAAAATAAAAATTCATAATTTTCCATTCTTCCATGGCAGAAACAGGCTTTCATATGGACTTCTGAACTCAATTGCACATTAATATAATTAAAACCGAAAGTGAATATAAAACCGATGCCTATTAATGCTTTAGTTTTCTCCAAAGTGGCCTGTATTGACTTCAAAGCACTCTTAGCATTAACAAATAAGCACATTCAAGTTTACTTTCATGGAGGAAACAAAAAAACACTAAAACTTTAAACTACAGACTTTATTATCCTGCATTATACAACATAAATAAAACGCTCAACAAAACACTTGTACTCAAGGACAAATGCCTTGCTGTTGCTGTAAATGTATGCTCCTGCAAATTATCCTTTCTCTAATGAAATGATATTTTTTACTCACTTGATTGCCCTTGAAATTTCATCGAAATGTGACATTTCATTAACGAAGCATGTTGCATTCAAAATCCACATCTGCTAAACCGCTTAAATCATTAGGTTAGCATACATTTTTAACTTTGATATCCACATTAACTTAGACTACAGCTGTTTCTTCCTCATGAGATATTTGTGCAATAAAGCAGGCAGGTTCAATTAATATCATAAACACTACCGCATCAGATATTCAATAACAAATGCTGCAAGATGTAAAATGTAAAATGACAGACAATGTAAAAATGATTTGTGCAGTTGTAAACAAGATTATTGGATTATGTTTTACAAGACAATACTATTTCAATCGTTCTACTTTCAAATGTTCATGTTTATTTCAATGTGTTACGTGGAACTTCTGTATACTTGTGAAAAATTCATGCAATTTCTAAGAAAAAATGCTTTAAAAAACATATTCAGCATAGCTTTGCAAACATCTTTCTAAAACAGGCTATTCATTTGTCAAGAATGCCATTTATTTGACATGCATTTATAAATCAAAGCATAAAATAAGCAAACCAGACATTTCCACACAAAACAACAACCTGACTTTTAACCAGTACTAAACTTAGATGCATTTACTGATCCTTTTGCTTTTATCGTACTTAAAGTAACGCAAGATTTAAAAGCATCACTCGCAAGAAAAATCACTAGCACTTTACTCAAAGCCTCTATGTATAATGCATTATAAAAGTATTCATAATGTACGCTGTAATGCATAAAAATGCATCATAATATTTGAAGGATTGTTCGTCGTGTTTTAATGCATTATATTTTCTAAAGGTGTTACAATGCTGTATTATAACTGGTTATAATTATTCATGAGATCATATGATGCATTATAAGGTGCACTGCATTGCAAAGCATAATTAATGCATTAAATATACTCTTATAATGCATTACATATAAAGGCTGAAAAATCTAAGTAAAACGGCATTCACAACCAAATTTCAGACAAATTTCCAAAATAAAATGAGCATGCTTTAGCAATTGTTCACAATTAGACAAGAAACTGAATTAATAAAGTAAATATAGTCAGTTTTGATGACTTTAGTTGTACTCAGGTTACTTCTGAGATCAAACTTGGTTTGCTTATCAAGTTAAGACGTCCTAAATTAACCTGCATTACCAGTGAAGAGTGCTGGTCTAGATATTTATACTTCATCAGAAGCACAAACGCAGTTACGGAGATGGAAGTTGTGTCCATGCAGCAGTGCTCCATCTAAATTGTTTGATATACTTTAAAAAGCTCTTAGTACTGATGACATTCCATTCAAAGCAGTTTTCCTTTTATCCCGGTGCTGTGTTCATTCACTCAACCTCTTTTTACCCCTCCCGTCTTCCTCGTCGTTGCTCTATCACTCTTTCTGCCCCTCCAGCCCATCTCTCTCCATCTCTTTTCTCTGACAGTCTCTCTCGCTCTGCACCGCTCTAATGAAAAAAGATCTCTCCAGCTCGCTCTACTCAAGACGGAAGATGAAACCTAATGGCTTTTCTTCTCTTCTCTTCTGGAGACGGAATATATGCACTGACCCCCTGATGGCAGAGATTCATTTCATCAGCAAAGGCTTCTGTTTGTGATGAAGCCCGAACTGGACGGACAAAACCGCAGATACACGGTCGCTAAACAACACCACAACAAGACTAACCGAAACGGACCGGACTTGTTTGTTTAGACATTTGCGGATATAAACACTCAACAGCACAGTGCACGGATGGGTTTTTGCTGGTTTGAATTGTGCACTGTAGGATAAATTAGGCCAGAAACACGCAAGTATGGAAACATAAGCATTTGCAAATGTGCATTATTGTTATTTGTAGAGTCAGAATTAAAATGAAACCAAAAAAACTGTATTCCAATTGGTGGGACAAACAAACAGTTCTGCACCAAATTTACACCATTGCTTAATCAATGTTGAAGATGTCCAACAGAACAGAACATGAAAGAAAAAATGTAACTAATCTAAAGTAAACTAAAAAAAAAAAAAAAATCTGATTAAAAAAAACAGAACACAAAACAAATCCATAGATAAAACACACACACACACACACACACACACACACACACACACACACACACACACACACACAAAAAACAGAACAGTAGATAACAGAACAGAACAGAACTCAAAACAAAACAAGAAATACGACTAAACCAGATGCAAAACAGAAGACAAAACAAAACACAAAAGAAAACTACAGTAAACCAAACACAAAACAGAAGACAACACAAAAATTAACACAAAACAGAACAGAACATAAATCAAAAAAAAAAAAAAAAAAAAAAAACTGAACTGAACACAAAACAGAAGACAAAACAAAACAGAACACAACACAAAAAACACAAAACAAAAGTAAAAAAAAAAAAAAAAAAAAACTAAAACAAACACAAACACATAAAAAACAAAACCAAACCAAACCTGAAACAAAACTGAACACAAAACAAATGGGGGAAAAAGTAAACTGAATACAAAACAAAGCAAAAAACTAAACTGAACACAAATCAGAAGACAAAACAAAGGAAGAAACTAAAACAAGACAAAACAAAAATGAACACAAAGAAAAAAAACAAAAAAATGAAAACAAACAAAACAGAACACAAAACAAAACTGAGCCAAACACAAAACAAAACAGAACAGAACACAAAACAACAAAATAAAAACACTAAAATGAACACAATATAGAAAACAAAACAGAACTAAATTTGAAGCAAAACTGAACCGAACACAAACAAAACAAAACAGAACAGAACACAAAACTAAACAAAACAGAAAACAAATCTGAAAACAAAACAAAACAAAAAACAGAACAAAACAAAACAAAACACAAAAACAGAACACAAAAAAAAAAAAAAACAGAAAACAAAACAAATCAGCAAACAAAACAAAACAAAACAAAAAATGCAAATGCAAAACAGAACCGAACACAAAACAACAAAATAAATAAACTAAAATGAACACAAAACAGAAAACAGAACAAAACACAAAACAAAAGAAAACAGAACTGAATTTGAGAACTGAATAAGAAATTAACTGAACACAAAACAAAACTGAACCGAACACAAAACAGAAGACAAAACAAAACAGAACACAAACAAAGCAAAAAAAAAACTAAACGCAAAACAGAACAGAACACAAAACTAAACAAAACAGAAAGCAAAACAAATCTGAATACAAAACAAAAAAACAGAAACAGAAACAAAACACAAAAACAGAACAGAAAACAAAACAACTAAATAAACAAACTAAAATGAAAACAAAACAGAAAACAAAACACAAAACAGAACACAAAACAAAAGAAAACAGACCTGAATTTGAGAACTGAATAAAAACTGAACCGAACACAAACCAAAACTGAACCGAACACAAAACAGAAGACAAAACAAAAATGAACAGAAAACAAAAAACAACCCTGAACCGAACACAAAACAACAAAATAAATAAACTAAAATGAACACAAAACAGAAAACAGAACAAAACACAAAACAAAAGAAAACAGAACTGAATTTGAGAACTGAATAAGAAATTAACTGAACACAAAACAAAACTGAACCGAACACAAAACAGAAGACAAAACAAAACAGAACACAAACAAAGCAAAAAAAAAAAAAAACTAAACGCAAAACAGAACAGAACACAAAACTAAACAAAACAGAAAACAAAACAAATCTGAATACAAAACAAAAAAACAGAAACAGAAACAAAACACAAAAACAGAACAGAAAACAAAACAACTAAATAAACAAACTAAAATGAAAACAAAACAGAAAACAAAACAGAACAGAACACAAAACTAAAGAAAACAGAACTGAATTTGAGAACTGAATAAAACTGAACCGAACACAAACCAAAACTGAACCGAACGAAAAACAGAAGACAAAACAAAACAAAACAAAACAAAAAACGCAAATGCAAAACAGAACAGAACACAAAACTAAAAAAAAAAACAGAAAACAAAACTAATCAGAATACAAAACAAAAAACAAAACACAAAACAGAACAGAACACAAAACAACAAAATAAACAAACTAAAATGAACACAAAACAGAAAACAAAACAAAACACAAAAACAGAAAAAAACACAAAACAAAAGAAAACAGAACTGAATTTGAGAACTAAATAAGAACTGAACCGAACACAAACCAAAACTGAACCGAACACAAAACAGAAGACAAAACAAAAATGAACAGAAAACAACACTGCAAAAAATGCTTTTCTTACTTAGATTTTTTGTCTTGTTTCCAGCCAAAATATCTAAAAATTCTTGAATCAGGAAGAATTTTCTAGACAAGTAAAAATTATTGTCTTGTTTTTAGTAAAAACAAGTCAAAATTAGGTGAGTTTTTGCTTAGAACAAGCAAAATAATCTGCCAATGGGGTAAGAAAAATAATTTAGTTGTCTGCTTGAAATAAGATTTTTTTTCTTACCCCATTGGCAGATTATTTTGCTTGTTTTAAGCAAAAACTCACTTAATTTTTACTTGTTTTTACTAAAAACAAGACAACAATTTTTACTTGTCTAGAAAATCCTTCCTGATTCAAGAATTTGTAGAAATTTTGTCTGGAAACAAGACAGAAAATCTAAGTAAGAAAAGCATTTTTTGCAGTGAAAAAACAACCCTGAACCGAACACAAAACAAAAAAGCAGAACAAAACATAAAAACAGAACAGAACCCAACAAAACAAATGAGAACAGAACATGAAACAAAACAAAACCACTCTGTGGCAACACTGATAAAGCAAGCCGTACTTGTGTAGAGTGTTTGAATGCCATCGATCTACTGAACAAGACAAAATCAGCAATCTCCAATTTCATTTCATCAAACTCAGATTGAGGCAAAGGTCATAAAAGGTCAAAGTAAAGCGTGGAATGTTATCAGCATGGCAATGAATAGGGCACGCTACACATTTCCCGTTCATTCAGCTCACAGAGCATATAGCTTCCAAAAAATGATTGGTTTTATCATTGTTATGGAGGGCATATAAACCCTGACGAACGCCTCAACCAGAAACAACCTGAAATTTACTGCACAAATACTGCAGAACATAATCGCTACATGCTTAAAGAAGTTTGCTTGGGGAAGAAATGGGAATAAAATGGCAGTTCATCAGGCTGAACGTACGCCGTCATTTAGTGGAGTATTATTGACTAGCCCACTCTATTCAGCCGCTCGATGGGTGTCAATATAGAAATGGGATCTCCAAATGAAAGAATGGTTGATTTAATGCGTTCTGGTAGCTAAAGAAATTGCATGCATAGATTCATACGGCTGCAGAACCGCTGTCATCCATTTTGTGCTGCTGCCTGATGTCCATTTTAAGTGGCTTCTTTTGTAGAGAGCCATTAGAAGAATGACCAGAGTTGAGTTGAATTTAGATTCTGTCCTGCTGTTGCATCGAATGCCAGTTCCAAACTCAGTTTTGTCACTATAAGGCAAAAATAATAAGCCTTGGCATTTAAAGTAAACACTGTGTTTTGTTAATTCTCACAAAATCTGTCAGGTGCTATTTCAGTGTCATAGTAGTATGATATTTATTTATTTATTTTTAATAACTTTTTTTTTTTTTTTACATTTTAGTTAACGTTTTAATTTTGCCAGATGCTTTTGTCATTTTTTTTTCTAGTTCTATTTACCTTTTTAATTTGGTGTTAATAATCTATAATTTGATTTTGAATTAGTTTAATTTTAGTTAAATGTTTAATAGTTTTGCACGCTTTGGTCATTTTACATTTTACTATTTCTGTAATTTTTTATTTTATAAAGCTTTCCATTATAGTAATTTTAGCACTTAATACTTATCATAGTTAAATACAATTATATTTTGCATTCTTAAACAGTGTGATTTGTCATTAAATAAGAATAAGAATTATTTTTAAATTATAGTAGTATAATATTTATTAATATTTTGAATTAACTTTTATTTTTTATTTTAATTAAAGTTTTAATCATTTTGTTAGATATTTATATTTTTATTTGGCTTTAATTTATTTTTAATTTGGTTTTAATAAGTTAAAATTAGTACTTTTACTAAGATTTTTTTGTATTACTTTAGTATATTAATTTTTGAATTAGCTTTTATGTTTAATTTTAGTTAATGGTTTAGCAACTTTGTTATAACCTTTTGTCATTTTTAATATTTCTGCTAAGCTTTATTTTTTTTATAAAGTTTTTAATTTTAGTCGTTTTAGCACTTAATACTTATCATAGTTAAATATAATTATATTTTGCATTCTTAGATTGTGATTCGTCATATATTTTATTTATTTTATTTTTATAGTATATTTTATTAGTAATTTTATACATGCTTTTGTCTTTTTTATTTTATGTTTTAGTAATTTTGTACTTACAGTAGTACTTATTATAATTAAATACAATCCTATTATGAACATTTAAAGAGTAAAATTCACATTAAAGAATTCCTCAATATTATTTTAGTTTTATATATTTATTCATATTTTGACTTAGTTTTTATTTTTACATTTTTGTTAGTTTTAGTCATTTTATTACATGCTTGTCATTTTTTATTCATTTAAAAAAAACATTTCTATTTAGCTTAAATTTATTTCCATTTTAATAATTTTGTACTTCAACAAAAAAAATTATTCCACTTTTTTTATTAACTTCAACAAAAATTTTAAAGTGTAATATATTTCTTTTCTTTTCCTTTTATGTTTAGCTTTAATTTATTTTTATTTAAATTTTAGTAATTTTGAACTAACAGTAGTAAGTTTGCATTAAAGAAATCCTCAATATTATATATTATTTTAGTTTTATATATTTATTCATATTTTGAATTAGCTTTTATTTTTACATTTTTGTTCGTTTTAGTCATTTTATTACATGCATTTTAAATTTTTTATTAATTTAAAAAAGTATTTTTATTTAGCTTTTATTTATTTTAGTTTTAATAATTTTTGCACTTCATCTAAAATTTGTTTTATTCAACCTTTTTATTTTTTATTCCAGTTAAGTTCAATCATTGTTTTACTCACAAATTTGATTTTTTTTAAAGTGTAATATATTTCTTTTCTTTTCCTTTTTATGTTTTGCTTTAATTTATTTTTATTTCAGTTTTAGCAATTTTGAACTTACAGTAGTACTTATGACAATCCTATTTTGCACTTTGAAAGAGTGAAATTCACATTAAATGTTAGGTTTAGTCATTTTATTACAATGTTTTTTAAAAAAAAAAATATTCATTTAAAAAAGCATTTTTATTTAGCTTTAATTTAGTTCCATTTTAATATTTTTGTACTTCAACTTAATTTTTAAAGTGTAATATAGTTCTTTTCTTTTCCTTTTATGCTTAGCTTTAATTCATTTTTATTTCAGTTTTAGTAAGTTTGTACTTACAGCAGTACTTATTATAATTAATACAATCCTATTATGAACATTTAAAGAGTAAAATTCACATTAAAGAATTCCTCAATGTTATTTTAGTTTTATATATTTATTCATATTTTGAATTAGCTTTTATTTTTTATATTTTTGTTCGTTTTAGTCATTTTATTACATGCTTTCTATTCATTTAAAAAAGTGTTTTTATTTAGCTTTTATTTATTTTAGTTTTAATAATTTTGTACTTCAACTAAAACTTTTTTAGTTAAGTTATTTTAAAGTGTAATACATTTCGTTCCTTTCAATTCAACTTGATTACAATTAACATTGCAATCCAAAACCACTAGTAACAAATAGACAATTAGAGTGAAATAAAAATCTGTTTTGCATTCTTAAAGAGTGAGATTGACTCTTCCTCAGTGTTTTCCCAATGTTTCAGAGCGGTTCTGTTGGATTTCTCCGCTTTATGAGGGAGTTTCCACAGATGGCAGATTTGACGACACTCCTGATATTTCTTTATAGCCCTCAGAGTCTGTGTTAAGCAACAAAACACAAAGTAATGAGCTCTGGATATGAGGAGGAGGAGCAGAATGAAATCGACACCACTGACAGAGAGAAACGCCGCTGATGAATTTACCCACAAACCCTCAGTGTCACAGACGAACAGATGCGTCCACCTCATCTCTCTCTGTCTTACAATGCAATTAGAGAACGGTTAGTAAAGACGAAGGCCTGATGTGGTCAGTTAGTTGTGATGTTTAAAGGATCAGTTGTCTGTGGGTCAGAAAGCAGCTGTGGCTTCATTCATCTATTCATTCTGTGCCACTCATACAAACACAGACAAACACCAAAACACCAATGCTTCCAGATACAACTCTACAAACACCAAAAGATCAGTTCATAAATCACAGACAACTGAAGATGTGCATGCACAAGCTTTACTTTCCTCTCAAAATCCTGGCTCAAATACCATAAATGGAGTTTACACTCCCTTATGTAACACATCATCTGCATATCATTTGCATATCTTTGCATATTTTATTTATTTTTATTCACTCTATTTTTTTGGTTCAAGAAACTATGAAAAAATACAGACTGAAAACTATAAAAACTATATTCTTAATCAGTAATTTTTACTGTAAATACAAATAAATATACACCGCCTCTCAAAGGTTTGGGATCAGTAAGATTTTTAATGCTTTTTAAAGGAGACCTTTCTGCTTGAGAAAGCCTAGCGTGAAAGTTTAAAGCAGCAGTAAAAGCCTAAAGTTTTGAACTTTATATAGATAGATTAGATTATTAGCATGTTGCTAGCATGATTAGAATGTAGTTAGCATATTTTCTAACATGTTTAGTATGTTTCTAGAATGATTAGCAAGTTGTTAACATGTTTCTAGTATGATTAACATGTTACTTGCATTATTAGCATGTCATTAGCAAGTTGCTAACATGTTTCTAGCATGATTAACAAGTTATTAGCATGCTATTAGCATGTTTCTAGAATTATTACCAAGTTGCTAAGACGTTTCTTACATGTTTCTATTATGATTAGCAAGTTGCTAGCATGTTTATAGGCTGACTAGCAAGTTGATAGCTTGTTTCTAGCATTATTAACTAGTTTCTAGCATGTTTCTAACATGTTTCTATGATTAGTAAGTTGTTAGCATGTTTCCAGCATGTTTCTAACATTATTAACAAGTTGATAGCATGTTTATAGGCTGACTAGCAAGTTGTTAGCATGTTTCTAGCATAATTAACATGTTACTTGCATTATTAGCATGTCATTAGCAAGTTGCTAACATGTTTCTTGCATGATTAACAAGTCATTAGCATGCTATTAGCATGTTTCTAACATGATTAGCAAGTTGTTAGCATGCTTCTAGCATTATTAGCAAGTTGTTAGCACATTTCTAACATGTTTCTATTGATTAGTAAGTTGCTAGCATGTTTCCAGTATGTTTCTAACATGATTAGCAAGTTTCTTGCATGTTTATAGACTAGCAAGTTGCTAGCACAGTTCTAACATGATTAACAGGTTGCTAACATGTTTCTAGTATTATTAAGATGTTTCTTACATGTTTCAAATATTATTAGTAAGTTGCTAAGACATTTCTTACATGTTTCTATCATGATTAGTAAGTTGCTAGCATGTTTCCAGCATGTTTCTGGCATGATTAACAAGTTGATAGTATGTTTATAGGCTGATTAGCAAGTTGTTAGCACGTTTCTAACATGATTAGCAAGTTGGCAACATGTTTTTTTAGCATGATCTAGCATGATTCTAGTTTCTAGGCTTGACTAGAACATTCCGTCAACGTAAGTCTATGAGATTTTTATGATTTTTAATCTTCAAGTTTATGAAAACTGTAAGTCAGATCAGTCTGAAGAGCTGGGCTGAGTTTGGTGAAAACTCTAGAAGGAGTAGCGTTCAGAAATTTAGTCTAAGAAGAAGAATAATAAAAAGCTTAAGTAGCAGATCAGTAGGT
Organism: Garra rufa; assembly: GCF_049309525.1. Classification (NCBI taxonomy): domain Eukaryota; kingdom Metazoa; phylum Chordata; class Actinopteri; order Cypriniformes; family Cyprinidae; genus Garra; species Garra rufa. The sequence continues at coordinate 45,636,708 of NC_133372.1, forward strand.
TGGCTTTCTCAATTAAACACTTCCCTCAAGTTCATCTGCTGTCTTAGATCTTGAGCTCATTGCAGGGCATTCTGGGATTGCCTCATCCACAAACTGCTGTCTTATAAGGCCATGTAATTAGTTTGCAACAGGCTTCGTGTTGGGAGCGCAGCTATGACGGCTAACAGTGCTGTCTATGTAGGGCTGAAGCGCGGGACTCACCGAGGGCATCTGGCTGGACAGCAGGTGTCCGTCCTGGGCGAGCATGTTGGACATCATGAGGGCGGGCAGCTCGGGGTAGGAGTAGGGGTTGATCAGGCCGTTGTGAGGGATGGAGTGACACAGGTAACTGGACTCGGGGTCCATCAGGTGCAGCAGCGGCGGCTCGGGGTGATTCGGCGGGGTTATAGGAGGAATCTCGTAGTCCTCGTCTCCCCCTCCTCCACCGTTCCCGTTGCCCCCTCCCTGTCCTGAATAATTCTGCTGTGGGAAAAGAATGGGTTCATTTAGTCTTTACACTCTATAAAAATAATGTGAGTGGTGTGTTCTTGACATAATAATAATAATAATAATAATAATAATAATAATAATAATAATAATAATAATAATAATATTAAATACAATAAAATAAAAAATAAAAATACAACTTATGTAGAAATAAAATAAAATGAAAATAAAACTTATTTAAATACAAAAAATAAAATAACTGACAACTTAATAAATAAAAATAAAAATAAAAAACAACACTTAAATACAATAACTTAACATGAAATTAAAATACAATGAATGTGCAAATGAAATAAAATGTAAATAAATTAAATAAAATGTATTGCTAAATGCAATAAATAAACAATAAAAACAAATAAAACAAATTAAATTATTTCAATTTAATTTAATCTGATAAATAAAAATAATATGAAATAAAATAATGTTCAAATAAAAAAAATACTTATGCAATGCTTATGTACTTATGTATACAATAAATGAAATAAATATTTATGTTCAATTGAAAAAAAAATAATTGAAATTATTAAAAAATCACTTTTTATTCATATAAAATAAAATAAATAAAAATGTTTAAATACAATAATTTAAAAAGAAAAATACAACTTATACAGAAATAAAATAAAACTTTTTTAAATACAAAAAATGTAACACAACTTATGTTAAAATAAAAATGAGAAAATAAAAATAATACTTATGATAAAATAAAATAAAAAAATAATACTTAAGTTAAAATACATTAATAAAATAATATGAAATGAAATTACAATGTATGTGCAAATAAAATAAATTAAATTTAAATAAATTAAATAAAATTAATAGAAAAAATGAAAATAAATTAAATAAAACAGTTTAAAATAAATTAAGTTCAAATTAATTTAATTAAATTAAATATGATAATCTAAAATAAAAATGCGACGTATATTTAAAATTAAAAAATAATACAATTTATATGATAATTGTTCAAATAAAATAAAATAAATTACAAAAAGTTTAAATACAATAAATTAAACATCCAACTTATGTAGAAATAAAATGAAAATAAAACTTATTTAAATAGAATAAAAAAATAAAATAACTGACAACTTATGTTAAAATAAAAAAATATGAAATGAAAATACAATGTATGTGCGAATAAAGTAAATAAAAATTAAATAAATTAAATCAAATGTTTTGGTAAATGCATTAAATAAAAATAAAAAAATGAAAATAATAATTATGTATATATACAATAAATGAAATAAAATAAAAATAAATGTTTAAATCAAATAAAATAAATAATTTAAATTAAATACGATAAATAAAATAATATGAAATACAAATTATTTGTTAAATACAACAAATGAAATAAATTATGTTCAAATGAAAACTTCAAAACCATATGATCAATCCCAAACCTTTCTGCACGTATGAGCAACAGTAGACGTGATGACTGCCTAATTACTTTGTGAAGAGAGGCATTAACACAACTATATAAATATTATGCAGTTAAACAAGTACAAATCACTTTTTTGGATGATTATCAGTTGGCAGCTTCCGATCTGGCTCTGGAATGACGGAAAGTTGCTGGAAATGCGGCATTATCACAATCAACTTTTGGAAGCGCAGACCATGTTTTCATAGCGCTAAAGTTTGCGATTGGCTCCGGTGTTTTCCCGGCGCTCGTGCCTCTCATCAGCCGCGTCAATCTAACTTTGGGCCCGACGGAGGAAGCGTGCGACGTTAAATTCAGGAAAAAGAGAGAGAGGGAGAGGGAGAGAGAGAGTTTGCCGGGGTATTCAAGAGGGAATGAAAAGCAATTTTGTAGGAGGCGATCTGACTGGAGCCCCGTCCATAATGACTGAGTCAAATTAATCATCAGAAATAATATTCCGCTGTCAACCATTCAAGAGCTTTTTTAATAGAATTTTTATGATTCATGTCTGCCCGTATACATCAAACAGTCAGTTCTGCAACATTTCAGAAATCAATTCAATATCATCTTTGTGTTGCCTGTCATCTTCGCCTGGAGAACGGCCATTTATCTTGCAAACAAATACTTTTAGCAAATACGTGGCCATGGAAAAGGAGAGAGAGACAAGGATTGTGGGACCTCCGATTTCACCTTGCCTCCATACATTACTCAAATCACAAAGTTCTCCCGAATATATCACCCGTCCGAGCGTCCCCACAAGGCTAAAGCGCTCAACGATAGTTTAAGAAACATTTTCATTGCTTAGATTGTTCTTTCATTGCTTGTAACCCTATATGATGCTCTAAATGATCAACATGATGCGGATGAACCTGTCACACACAATCTACTCCATGCTTTCTCTCGTCTGATTGATAGTTTAGAGTTTTTTGTCAAGTAATTGTACAAACGTCCACCTTCAGCTGGTGCTTCACATGTCTTTTTGCTGTCAAATCTTGACAGATTTTTATCAAGTAAATGTCAGAATAACTGCAGATGAACACTTACTGAACTGAAGCAGCTTGGCTTTACTTGATTCTCCTTTAAGCATTTATTAGAGTCTCAAATCTGATCGTAACTGTTTCTCAGTGGAGGAATGATCTTCAAGAGCCTCCAACACATCTCACATCTTTTGAGAAACGTTATTTGTTTGTCTTTTAATCATCATTGGATTGCACTGAATGTATATGTTTGGATCATTTCGATCTTATCCTACTAAAACATATTATTGAAGATATAAAGTGAAATTATGATATTTATATGCATTTTTACTGTCTAAGATTTCATAGCACAATTTCATCTTACTTTTTTTAAAATATCAGCATTTGCACAAAATTACATGTTTTCCCTCAGTTTGAATCTCTGAATAAAATTTAGCTGTTTTTCCTCCATATTCTCACTATATCAGACTATATGAGGCAAATACCACGGTAATACCATGCTTACATCCAAAAGACCACCATTATACCATGGTGTATGTCCAAAATACCTTAGAAATACCACAGTGCAGGTCAAACATACCATGGTTATACCATGCTTACATACAAAATACCACCATTATACCATGGTATATGTCCAAAATACCTCAGAAATACCACAATACAGGTCAAAAATTCCATGATAATACCACGCTAGACATGCTTACATCCAAAATACCACCATTATACCATGGTATACATCCAAAATACCATAATAATACCATGGTGTATGTCCAAAACACCATGGTATACATCCAAATCCCCTGTATAATACTATGATATGCACCAAAAATGTTCATGTTTAAAATACCATGGTAACACTATGGTATGCATCCAAAATAGCAGTACCATGGTAACTGCCCAAAATACCATTGCACAGATCAAAAATACCATGGTAATACCATGCTATATGTCCAAAACACCACCATTATACTATGATATATGTCCAAAATACCAGAGTAATACCATGGTATATGTCCAAATTGCATGGTATACATCCAGATTACCCCAATAATACCATGGTATGTACAAAAAAATCTATGGTAGTAAATGCACTTGTTTAAAATTCAATAGTATCACCATGGTATGCATCCAAAATAGTACCACGCTAACTGCCCAAAATGCCAAAGTAATACCATTGTACAGGTCAAAAATACCATGGTAATATCATGCTATCATGGTATATGTCCAAAATGCATGGTATACATCCAAATTATCCCAATATGCAATGGTAACAAAATCTATAGTACCTATGTACATGTTTAAAATACAATAGTAATATGCATCCATAATAGTAGTACCATGCTAACAGCCCAAAATGCCACAGTAATACCATTGTACAGGTCAAAAATACCATGGTATACATCCAAACCACCCCATAAAATTATGGTATGCACAAAAATTCCATGGTAATACCAATGGTATGCACCATAGTATGCAACAAAAATAGAAGTACCACAGTAACTGCTTAAAATACCACAGTAATACCGTGGTACAGATCAAAAATACCATGGTAATACCATGCTATACATGGCATATGTCCAAAACACCATTATACTATGGTATATGTCCAAAATACCATGGTATACATGGCATACACCTAAATTACCCCCATAATACTATGGTACGCACAAAAATTCTATGGTAATACCATTGTTTGTCTAAAATACCATATCCAAAATAGTAGTAACATGGTAAAAACCTAAAATACTACAGTAATACCATAGTACAGCTCAGAAATACCATGGGAATACCATGCTATACATGGTATATGTCCAAAATACCAGCATAATACTATTATTTCATACTTCAGGCTTTACAGGGTTAATTTATGTTTCATGTACTGTAAGTATCAGATGTTTCTCCAAAAATTCAGGTGCTGTGCTCATTTTCTGAAAAGAACAATGTGACTGAATATTTGTGCTCATATTGGTTGAAAACACAACTGAGATACAAAAGATGGTGATTCTGGCTCAAAGACGAGCAGATATTCATCGTAAGGTCGCGTTATTCGTCTTTCGGCGTCCAGATCTCGCAGAAACCGCCCCGCGATGCGATTTGCTCGGACATGCGGTCGCGCTGCTGCGGCTGGATATTAATCTTCCATATAGTTCTGCAGCCCTTTGAAGACAGATGTCTTTGTAGGCTTCGGGGCCTCCCCTGTTATTGTCCGCTCTAATGGATGTGAAAATGAACATTTCCTGAGATTCAATTTCCCTCATAATTGTTGGAAGGAAACTAAATTGTGTGTTGTAAACAGTGGGGCGAGCGGCTATTGTGTGAAGAGAGACTGTCGTCGGGTCCTCAGGAGAATTCTCCTCCAGCACGAATTACACATTCACCTCTTTAAATGTGAGATGAGATGAACGCTCCAGTGTCAGCAGATACAGCGCTGGAGAAATCACACACACACAAACCCAGAGTCAAAGATGGAGAAATAAATAAAACCTCATGACAAAACCCATCGTGCCCGATAGTAATACTGTGATATTTACTGTGCTAAACCTTATAAAACATACTGTGGCGGTACTATGGTACTTCAAAATATACTAAGACTACTGAAATTCATGTACCATGGTATTTAAGTGACAATTCAAGATCCATGTGCAAAAATACCATGTTGCTACCAAAATACACATCCAATACCACTTTAATACAATGGTACATTTCCAAAATGCCGTAGTAGTAGTACCCTATAAATATTCAAAATACCACAGTAATACTATGGTACTACAAATTTAAAATACTATGGTAATACCACTGCATGTGTATGTTAATATCATGGTAAACATCCAAAATACCATGTTATACCATGTTACATGTCAAAAATATAATTGTAGTACCATATAAGTATCCAAAATACCACAGTCATACTATGGTACACATCATATACTAAAGTAATGTCCAAAATACTATGGTAAAATCATGGTACACATCCAAAATACCACATTAATACCATGTTACATGTCAAAAAATATTAAAGTACCAATAAACATCCAAAATACCATGATAATACCATGGTACTGTATGTTCAAAATACCACAGTACATGGTGCATATCTAAAATAATATGGTAATATCACAGTACATGTCCAAAATACTATGGTAATACCATTGGTAATGTCTAAAAATACCCCAGTATGCATCAAATAGCATGTTAAATGCACAAATTACATGGTATTACCATGGTAAATGCTCAAACTATCATGGTAATACCATGCTATACTTGGTATATGTCCAAAATAACAACGTAATACAATGGTACACATACAGTATTGGACAATATAAAGGTCCAAATGGAAAATGGAAAATACCATGATAATACCATGGTACTGTATATTCAAAATACCACAGCACATGGTGCATGTCTAAAATAATATGACAATACCACTGTACATGTCCAAAATACTATGGTAATACCATTGGTAATGTCTAAAATACCACATCAATACCACAGTACGCATTAAAATACCACAATAATACCAAGGCATATGTGTCCAAAAGATAATATATCAAAAATACCATGGTAAATCTCCAAACTACCACTGTAATACTATGGTACATAAAAATAGCATGCTAATTAGGGGTGGGAAAAAAAATCGATATTGCAATATATTGTTGTGCTCTCTGTCGCAATAAATAATCGATACACTAACGGCCAATATCGATATTTTATTACAACACAAATGATTAATTTACCCGTCGTCAGTGTCACTGTCACTACCCAATATCTACCATTCTGTTTGCGGGGGGCGCTGTTCGAGTAAATAGGCGTAAAGTGGCGGAAGCAGCGGCCAGTGAAGAACACAAGTTATCTTACAACATCAGAGAAGAAGCGCAGAAAAAAAGAGAAGTGAGAAGAATGGCGGAAGATAACGAAAAACAAATCAAAGACGCACCCGCTAGTTGAGTATGCTGATCAGTTACGCCTGTTTCACACATACTCCGTCTGCAGTGCTTATGCGTTGAGTATTTTTTTCCGCACCCATGTTAACGGATTAGAGCGTTCACACTGCACGCGGTTGCTGTTCAAGTGCATTGAATAATACGTTGTTTATTATACGTTGAGTTTAAACGTGAATATATCTAGAATTGTATTAGTGTACTGTGATAAAAGAGTATCACAATGCTGAAAAAGCACGTTTGTATTTGAAATCAAAATAACGGATAAATGGTGTGTTTGTGGTAAACAGCCGCGGATCAGGAACGGACTGCAAACGTGTCCTGTGTGAAGAGAAAAAACGAGTCCGTGCTGCTTCTGCATCGCACACGGACTGCATACACACTGCAGACGGAGTGTGTGTGAAACAGGCGTTAGTGTTCCTCAAGAAGAATATGCCTTGATGTGACCACTGTCCAGGTTAACATAAAGCACTTTACAGTAACTTACTACTGACGTTTCAGTATCACGGTTTACACATGTTAGTTAATGTTCATGTTGTTTTTTAATGTTCAGGCACTTTTATCTGTCTAGCTGTACAGTGTTTACATTTAAGACCAGGAGGCAGTGAGTTATTATGCAAATGCATATTTCTTTGCACAGTGTTGAAAATGTTGGCATTAATAAATGCATAAGATTTCCTTATTATGGGTATTTTTTTCTTTTTCAGTCACATATATCGTGATATATCGTTGATGAAATTTCTTCCAATATATTGAATATCGTAGATATCGTGAATCGCGATATTATCGATATCGTGGGCCACATATCGCCACAGAATTGAATCGTGAGTTACCTGTATCGTCCCACCCCTAATGCTAATTACTGAAATTCTATGGTATTACCTTGGTAAATGCTCTAACTATCATGGTAATACCATGCTATACTTGGAATATGTCCAAAATGACAACTTAATACAATGGAATACATAAAAGAAATACCATGGGAGGTAAATGACATAAATACCAGAGTAATACCATGGTACAGGTCAAAAATTCCATGCTATACATGGTATACGTCCAAAGTGTCACCGTTATACCATAGTTCACCTTCAAAATACTCCAAGGAATGTGTTTAAATTAAAATACCATAGTTTACATGGTATATGTCCAAATTGCTCCCAAAATGCCTTGGTACACATACAAATTCCATGGTAATACCAATGTACATGTTCAAACTGGTATGTATTGTGTGTATCTAAAGTAGTATTACCATAGTAAATGTTGACAACACCACAGTTGATGTACATGGTATATGTCCATGAAATATGTCCAAAATATCACAGTAAAACCATGGTATACCTCCAAATAGTTCAACTGTACTTTCTTGAACCTTTAAAAAGTATGAATATTTAAAAAGTATGGTACTACCATGGTGCTTTTGACATGGTACCATGGTAGATTTCTGTTAGGAACATGACGGTGAGCAGATGCAGGATTGTAAATGTGGAATCTGCTGTAAAGCGTTGAGATCTGAAGTTGAGCTCCAATGAAACTCCATTAGCTGAAGCTCCATTCAGAGCAGCGGAGCGACGGCTGACTCATCACACATCTCCCGCGCATGAAAGGCCGCGTTCATCAAATCCGTCCACATCATGCTGATTTTAAGGATAAATGCTAACAATGGATTCAGTGAGTGTTTTGTGGGGAAACCAGGAAGGGACGGGACGTTCGTCAAAAGTAGCAGAACGTCCTTGACGATAAAATGTAAATCTCAAGGTTGTGCCATGTCGAATGGTTCGGAAAAATACATAATTCATCCGCCTCACTTCAGGACGTGATTATATGTATTACACATTTAGAAGCTGCTCTTCAAAGCTTCGTCGCAAAGCAGTTGGTAATAAGACAAATGTTTTTTTCTCCCTCTTTGTTTGCCTCTTTTTCCATTTTGCTGCTCCTCCTCAATCTCTCCATCCAATTTTCAAGGATATTAGAACTCAATTTGGATGCAAGATGGCGTTTGCATTGAGTTTGAGGGTTTCAATTTGTAGCTTTCATTAACTGAAGAGGGGACGCCACTTTGAGCGAACGCTATCAAATTCCCGGGAATATTTACGACGTGCCGCTCGAAACATTTGGTGCTGGTTGGTGTGTCGAGGAGGCCGCCGGAAAGTCGACTCGAACGCACGCGTTTGTGCATGTGATCACATGCAAACGCGCACAAACCCGACGCCTTCTGTTTTCATAAACAGATGAACGGCTAGTTTGTGTAAATGATGGAATAATGAAAAGAGAAGAGAGTTTTTCCTGTGTTTGGGAAGGCGTCCAACTCTCTCTGGCATCAATTTAAAGCCATTGTACGCCGTTGGGCTGATTAGAAATCCAACCATATGAGCGCGCGAGCTTCAGTCTTAACACAACAGATGTCATTCAGACATAAATCTATTTCGATCTGGCTTATTAAGACCATTATTTCCACAACTACACTTTTACATGCTCTGAAGAATATCTGAGTGCGTTTGCATGAGCGAAACTCAAGTTTATCTAGTTCCTGTATATCTGGCAGGTGAAAATCATGCATCTGATCACTAGAAATGCATGCATAAAAGCAAGAATATACCGTTGAAGGAAGCAAACTTCTCTCCTGATGACAGTGATGGAGTGCTTCGAATGTTATATTAATATTCACATTTATTAAAACTAAAATAAGCTGCACAGCCTCACCTGTTACGTAAAATAATATTTCTGAATTAGTAAAATGTCTTGGAGGAATACTTACTCAAGTGCAAATAATAAAACTCTGAAAGTTTCGTGTTTGGCGAGGCAAATGTAATGTGCTCCTGTGTTTAAAAGCATAATGACAGATTTTTCTAATAAGCATTTTTCTATAGACCTCCAGCGACATGCGGTGATGGATGCCTGAGCGATCTAACCTAAAACACATCCCCCACAAACCCGCCGAACGACAGACAAAGAAAGACATTTATCTGATTCCCATTCACTCTGTGTGTGTGTGTGTGTGTGTGTGTGTGTGTGTGTGTGTGTGTGTGTGTGTGTGTGTGTGTGTGTGGATGGGTGGGTTTATCAAAGACGATGTTTTTGGAGCGTCATCTGTTTTTATTTGGCTGACGGACAGCAGCACCATCATAAATTACCCGAAGACCAGACACAGAGGGAAAGAGCGTCTGTGTGTGTCTGTGTGTGGACACAATTGTTCCCAGAAGTGAGATAAAATGATAAAACCTCCTTTTGGAGATGTAGGTAAAGGTGAAAATCATTCATAACTGAACTAAATAATGAGTAAATACATATAAATGTATGCATTAGTCATTTTAAAAATGGTTAAGCTTGTAATAGTTACAGTTGTTTGCTTAGTTGTGTATCTCAAAAAAATCATCTATCTAGACGCTTTTCACTTTAGACAGAAAGACAGCGTCTTTATCAATTAATTAAGCATAGTTAAGCATCCTCCACAAAAATATACTAAATTTTAAAAAAGGAGGAAAAAGTGAGTTAATAAGGAATTAATAAATATAAATGCATGCACTTTTAATTCTAAAATGCAAAATGTTCTTTAAAGGTTTAGGGTTAACCTTGTAGTTAGTAGAGTTTGCCAAGTCAAGCATCCAAAAATCATCTATCTACATTCTTTTCAGTTGAAACAGGGAGAAACCACCTAAGTAAATTCATAATGAATTAATAAATATAAATACATCCCATTTTAATTCTAAAAATGCAAAATGTTCTTTAAGGGTTTAAGGGTTAAACTTGGTATAGTTAGTAGTGTTTGCTAAGTCAAGTATCCCAAACACTCATCTATCTAATCCCTTTCCTCTTGAGACAGGAAGAAACCACTTTAGTAAATAATGAATTATTCATGAATTAATAAATATAAATGCATGCATTTTTAATTCTAAAAATGCAAAATGTTCTTTGAAGGCTTATGTAAAGTCAGGCTTGTAATAGTTTGAAGTTTTTATCAAGTATCCCAAAAATCTAGACTTTGAGTGATTTAATAATGAATTAACAAATGAATAATGAATTAACTAATATAAATGCATGCATTTATTAATTCTAAAAATGCTAAATGTTTTTTAAGGGTTTGCCAACTGTCTCACTTGAGACAGAAAGCATTGCAATAAATTAATAAATATAAATGCATGCATAACTCTAACAACAGAATATAAATTAAGCTTGTAATAGCAGTTTTTTTTTCACTTGAGGCAGAAATTAATAATGAATTAAGTAATATAAATGAATGGCTTACTAATTCTAAAAATGCAAGATATTCTTTAAGATTTAAGTATCCCAAAATTTAGACTTTTTGTGAAATAATAATGAATTAACAAATATAAATGCATGCATTTTTTAAATTCTAAAAATGCAAAATCTTTTTAAGGGTTTAGGGTTAAGCTTGTAGTTGTAGTGTTTGCTAACTGTCTCCTTTGAGACAAAAAGAAAGCATTGTAATAAATTAATAAATATAAATGCATGCATAACTCTAACAATACATAGAAGTTAAGCTTGTAATAGCAGTGTTTGCCAAGTTTTTTCACTTGAGGCAGAAATTGATAATGAATTAAGTATTATAAATGAATGCTTTACTAATTCTAAAAATGCAAGATATTCTTTAAGATTTAAGTATTTAAGAAACTTAGCAACATCCTGTCAATCATCCAGCACACAAACAGCACTAGAAAATTTTATTTTGCATGGTTTGCCTTTAGAAAACGTAAAGATCCAGTCATCCCGAGCTTTATTTATGTCTATATGTGCTCATTTAGACAGGCAGGTACAAAGCAGCACCTTTTCCAACAGTGGATTGGATTATGGGCGTCTGCAGCGAGAGATAATTAATAAATATCCGGCTAAATGAAACCTAATTGCAACAGTCACACACACAGTCTTATTCACCCATAAATAAAGTGAATGTGCAGCCTACATACCATCTGCTCCAGTCTACATTATTCTGAGAGCATGTGGACGAGGCGAAACATTTAACCTTCAATGTGTTCACTCAAACACCATATGCTCAAGCGCCAATTTACAGTCTGAAATATCCAGAAATCTTTACATTCTCATCAGCCCAGTTCGACCCAGTCGATTTTCTACAGTTCAATAGCACTTGAAGGAAACGTCTGGTAAAGAAAAAAAAACACTTTTTCTTTTGTACCTCGCTGTCGGTATCTTCCATACGTGTATGCGGGAACACACACACCGTTCTCAACTATATCATATCAGTCTACGACCAACGGAGGAGTTGAGTTACAGCACCACAACAGGATTTGGATTGAGAATCATATTGGGAAAAATAAAAATACTACATGATGTTCTCGACTTTGAAATTCTGTAACATCTTATGCCAATTCAAAAAAAATCTTATCTTAGGTAGTACTTTTGTCTTGTTTCTAGTCAAAATATCTAAAAATTCTTAAATTAAGATGCATTTACTAAATAAGCAAAATAGATATTTAGTCTTGTTTCCAGAGGGGGAAAAATTAATTAACTGCATTTTGCTTACATTAAGTACAATTATCTGGCATATGCACTCTTAAAAATAAAGGTGCTTCACGATGCCATAGAAGAACCTTTTTTGTCTAAATGGTTCCATAAAGAAAGCAGTGTAGGTAAGAGTGTAGGTAAGTAAAATACTCTTGTTTTAAGAATATTTAACTTACGCCATAGCAGATCATTTTACTTGTTTCCAGGAGAAAAAAAAAGTACTTAAATTAAGTGCATTTTGGCTAAAACAAGACTAAATATCTTACATCATTTTGCTTATATAGTAAATGCATCTTAATTGAAGAATTTTTAGGTATTTTGACTAGAAACAAAACAAAAATACTAAGTAAGTAAGCCCTTTTTGCAGTGTAAGACACGCAATATGAGCAATAAGTGGTTTTGCCATGATGTCTTATTTTCTGCCAGACGTACATGTGGGTCAACAATCGTCTTAAGAGTGCATGATTCAGTTTTTCAATTAAAAGTCTGTGGAAACATGCAATTTTCATGCTATGTATGACATATGCAGACATTTCTTATTTAGATTTTTCTTATACTTATAGTTAATATTTTTATTGCTGTCACTTTTAAATCCTGATGCTATCGGGATGGCGATTGCACTGATTGCTTGGGCCCGTCATCGCTGCTTGCAGCTAGACACTGCAAAAAATGCTTTTCTTACTTAGCTTATTTGTCTTGTTTCCAGCCAAAATATCTAAAAATTCTTAAATCAAGAAGGACTTTTTAAACGAGTAAAAATAATTTTCAGAATTAAAAGTCAAAATTAAGTGAGTTTTTGCTTAGAACTTTTTCTTACCCCATTGACAGATTATTTATGTTGCTTCCAGCAAAAACACACTTAATTTAGTTTTTTGTTTTTCTGAAAACAAGACAATAATTTTTACTTGTCAGGAAAATCCTTTCTTGTTTTAGAATTTTTTAGATATTTTGGCGGGAAACAAGACAAAAAAATCTAAGTAAGAAATGCATTTTTTGCAGTGTATTTCAGATTGTTCTTATACTTAAAGTTGATTTACTGTTGAAATCATTTGAAAGCAAGTAGTGACCATAATTATTAAATTTACTGTAAATATTCAAAAAAAGAGACTTAATTTTTCATTGTAATTGTGTACACTAAGAGCTTAAGAAAATTCACTTAAAAAGTTTGGGGTTAGTACATTTTTTTAAAATAAATTAATACTTAAAGACTGCATTAAATTGATCAAAAGTGACAGTAAAGAAATTTACAATGATACTAAAGAGCTCTATTTCAAATAAATGTTGTTCTTTTGAACTTTCTATTCATCTGCGAATCCTAAAAAAATAATGCATCACGGTTTCCACAAAAATATGAATCTGCACAACTGTTGTCAAAATCTTCAGCAGCATGTGTCATGTGACACTAAAGACTAAAGTAATGATGCAGAAAATTCAGCTTTGATCACAGGAATAAATTCCAATTTAACATATATTCACATAGAAAACAGCTATTTTAAATTGAAATATTATTTCACAATTTTACTGTATTTTTGATCAAATAAATGCAGGCTTGGAGAGCAGACAAGATGAGTTTTAAAATAATTTTAACATTGTCTCACCTATACCTGTCACTAAATATAATCAGGATCACACAGTTAACCCAGCATCTTTAGTCTATTTTCCCACTTTCACTGAAAACCCGTTTTCATCTTCCCATCACGCTCCTCTCAGGCGGGACATCGGTTTCGTCTTATTGATTGACAGCTTGTGTTTGCTCAACTTTGGTGTGGCGTCATTTTTCATTAAACCTGAGACTGTTTTGTGAGGCGAAGCGTATAATGAGTCGACAGGAAGGATCAATAAATGAAAACACAAGCCTTCAGGTACACTTAGTCATATATATACATATATATATATATATATATACACACACACACATATTTATATATATTCTCATATATGTTCATTCTGTTTTTCAAAATCAAAAACACTGATATGATTCATATAACAGCTATAAATAGTAAGATGATTCAATCAGCATGAAAGGGGGAATGACACAGTCTCACTCTGTCATTGCACTCCATTTGAACATTATGAGAATTCTGGGAAATCTGAGGTCATTATTACTGCACACTGGACTGGAAGAGAAACGCAACGTGAATGTTTGAGACAGAACGAGAGCGGAGGGGAATCAAACTAACGATGAACACTCAGGTCACAGAGACAGACATGAGACGAAGCTGCTGCGTGACGTGACATCAAGCAGATATTCAGAACAAATGTAATTGAAATACACACGTGACGTGTTTTTATGAGTCTTACAGCACATAACTACGTAGGACATGTGATTGATGCAGAAACTGGATTTATGAGAAGTTTATAAGGGATTGTTAATTGCTAATCAAACCGAAAAAGACATTGCAGCTCTTTTGCAAAACCTACACTGCAAAAAATGCTTTTCTTACTTAGTTTTTTGTCTTGTTTCCAGCCAAAATATCTAAAAATTGTTAAATCAAGAAAATTATTGTCTATGAGTCAAAATTAAGTGCGTTTTTGCTTAAAACAAGCAAAATAATCTGCCAATGGGGTAAGAAAAATAATCTTGTTTTCTGTTTGAAATAAGTATTTTTTATATTTTTTTGCTTAGTCCGCTGGCAGATTATTTTGCTTGTTTCAAACAAAAACACACTTAATTTTGACTTGTTTTTCTAAAAAATAATTTTTACTAGAATTTTTAGATATTTTGGCTGGAAACATGACAAAAAATCTAAGTTTGAAAAGCATTTTTTGTAGTGACGTGAGCTGACTACTTAGTATTATCATATATTACTAAAGTTATTCTTAATATTATAAATTATATTTATATATTTCGTTTTTTAATTTTAAATTTTTATTTTTTTCTGTATCATTTTTTAATTTCATTTTAGTTTTTATGTTAATTTATTTTAATATTTCAACTTAAACTAAACAAATAAATAAGTTTAAATAAAAAGTTGAATTTTTAAAATATTTTATTTTAGTTAATTTTTAATTTATTTCAACTAAATAATACATATATTCCTCTGAACATTGAAAGTCACAATTTTAAAGTATTTCACTTAAAAAAAAATCTAATAATGAATATATTTTCACCCAAGCAATTAGTATGCTGCTTAGAGATTAGGTTCCCTAAGTAGACAGCAGGTTTGCACACTACTGTAGGTGCACACTAAGAATCTTCCAAACACGTTATCTTATGATTATAATAAACTGATGTGAATCATCACAATCTGCATTCAGTGTCAATATGAAACTACACTTTTAAAAAATAAAGGTGCTTCACGATGCCATAAAAGAACCCTTTTTGTCTAAATGGTTCCATAAAGAACCCTTAACATCCACAAAAGGTTCTTTGTGGCGAAAAAAGGTTCTTCAGATTATAAAAAGGTAAGAAAGAGATGGACTTTAAAGAACCTTTGACTGAATGGTTCTTTGTGGAACAAAAAATGGTTCTTCTATGGAATCACTGTGAAGAACCTTTTAAAGCACCTTTATTTTTAAGAGTGTACTAAATTTACTAAATTCAGGCCTGATCAAACAATGAAAGCTCACTGAACTAAAATGTGCATGCAATGCATGGAAAAAATACTGACATATGAGTTCAGCGTGATCATATTCAACAATATACACATGCAGTGACACAAAACTACACAAAATATACATGAAAACTCATCATAGTCTCCTTCTCCAGTCAATTCTGCTCATGCTTGTGGACAGACAGCTTCACAACAAACAAACCAACAATATTACTTTCACTAATTTAATGTCCTGATATGCTCATTAGAACTCAACTGTTAAGTGTTCATAGTTTGTCTGTCATCTCAACCACATTTTAGGTAATATAATACAATGCTTTTCAAACTCACAATTTTGTGCTGTGATGTTAATGACATTTAAATAGAAAAAAGCAATGAAAAATCACATGAAAAGACACAAAAATGAGGTTTCATGAAATCCTTGAGGTTGCAAAAGAACATTTTCGTTGTGCACAGAAAAAATGACACTACATTGATGTTTCCTCGTGAGACTGTGAGTCTGAGTAGCTTGAGTTTGTTCTGTGTCTAACACGAGATGATATAATGATATAACAAAATGAATATACAAAAACTTAGTGGCAGAGAGTTATGAGCAGCTGAGGAAATGTTTATCTGCCTGCTTTAAACATGAGCGATGCTACGAAAGGTGATACACTTTTACAGTATATACACATGGTATCAAGGATTCTTCAAGTCATATAAAAGACTATAAACTGCTGGCAACATGAGCAACTTGGATAAACACTCTTGGATAAACTGCATTTGTTAACTGTTCAGTGTCAGTGAAATATTCTAAACAGCCAAAGACTGATGGGGTGAATCTCATGAAAACACACATTTAGCTTATGATTCAGCCCCAAAATCAAAAGAAGTAAACAAGAAATCACATCTTTTTAGTTTTTAGTTAGACTTTTTGCATTTTAATAATATTTCAATCACATCTGAAAACATTTTCCCCAAAATTATCATTATTGTAATGCATCCAGATGTTTTACTTTTAAGTAAAAATGCCCATGATGCTCTGCAATGAATCTCATTAGATTAGTGTAAGATGCATGCTTGCAAAATGCATTTTCCTTCGCGTAAAATATAAAAGCATTACAACAAATATTATCACAATGCATATAACTTGTTGGCTAAGACCCAAAAATGGGTCACTGATCTGTTCTGTTTAACCAAAAATGCCAAATGCAAATAATAAACTGCAACTAGCCAGTCTCAAAATCAAAAGAAAGAAACAAGAAATCACATTTTGCATTAAGAAAATTAAACCTGTTTAGAATTTTTGCATCATAATATTATTTCTGCGACATCTGAAGACATTTTCCCCCAAATTATCCTTATTGTAATGCATCCAGATGTTTTTTTGCATTAATGATGCCCATGCAATGAATCTCATTAGATTAGTTACGGGGGCAGCCGTGGCCTAATGGTTAGAGATTCGGACTTGTAACCCAAAGGTTGCAGGTTCGAGTCTCAGGTCCGGCAGGGATTGTAGGTGGGGGGAGTGAATGTACAGCACTCTCTCCACCCTCAATACCACGACTGAGGTGAGTCCCTTGAGCAAGGCACCGATCCCCCAACTGCTCCCCGGGCGCCGCAGCAATGGCTGCCCACTGCTCCGGGTGTGTGTTCACGGTGTGTGTGTGTGTTCACTACTGTGTGTGTGCACTTGGATGGGTTAAATGCAGAGCACAAATTCCTTGTATGGGTCACCATACTTGGCCTCACTCACCCCCTTTCCTTTCCTTTCCTTTCCTTAGTTTTTAATCAAATGCGCAAAAAAAAAGCATGCTTGCAAAATGCATTTTTCTTTAAAATATAAATGCATCACAATAAATATTATCACAATGCATATAAATAGTGGACTTAGACTGAAAAATGGCTCACTGATCTGTTCTGATGCAAAAAAAAAAAAGAGACCAAATGCAAATAATAAACTGCGACTAATAAAACACTAATGAGAGTTTGAGGGTAAATGCCCTTAATTGCCATGAAAATAGTGGCGAGCAATGCAAAAAATCCCAATGATCCCAAAGGCTTCATTGTCTATATGCAAAATCTAAATTGCATGGTGAAATCTGAGCTGCACATGTTGTTTTGGGTTTAATGAGATTCACCCGGTGATCAGAGACATTCAGGCCGGTTTGTGAGAGAATGTGAGTTTTGCTGTGGCATCAAATCTGGCCGTCCAGCGATCTCTCTCAGCTTTTGTTTTCTGACTGACTCTCTGCTTGCTCAGCAATCGACTATAGAAATATTTTGGCAGGTTCGCGCTTTGTTTTCATTTGACAAAAGATGTGTGGCGGTAGCAGGGCGAGGGGGCAGGGCGGACGGGCCGGCGCGCTCTCGCTCTTGCTCGCTCCCTCGCTTTCTTTTCAATCTAAACAGCAGGAGGAAGTTGTAAATCATAGTAATGTACTCAGCCGTAATTCGGACCAGCAGGGAGAGCAGAGCACACACACACAACATACGGCGGGAGTTTACAGTCGGCACCAAGATGCTTTAATCAGTGAAAACGAGCCAATGACACCAGATCCCCAATCACAGCCAGTCACAGAAAACACACACCTCACTTATCACTATAGATTCATAAATACATTTTAACTTTCATATCATATGTTTAGTCATTTTAGACCAAAACATTTTATGTTTTGCTTTTTCCAGAATTTTTGGAATGGTACGAAACTTAATAAAAAATAAATAAATCACACATGTACCACTCATGGTCAAAAATGACTGCATTGGAAACAAACAGTGTTGGCAACTCTCGCAAGCTAAATAAGCAACCGCAGCTCCAAAAACAAGCCCAATATTATTATATTATTTATTATCAACAATATTATTTCTTATCAATTGTTTATTATCAATAAATGAGTCTGCAGCATAGTAAACTGAAACCACCTGGAGTTTCAAGAGCAAAAACAGAAGTTATTTGACAAAACTCATCAAATTGCAACAAAGTGGGAGGGCACAGAATATCCTCCAATCACCTGCGAGCAGAAAATTATGCTCTGCAATGAATCTCATTAGATTTGTTTTTATTGAAATCCGCAAAAAATTGCATGCTTGCAAAATGCATTTTTCTTTAAAATATAAAATATCAGAATAGATATTACCACAATGCATATAAATAGTGGACTTAGACCCAAAAATGGGTCACTGATCTGTTCTGATGCAAAAAAAAAAGGCCAAATGCAAATAATAAACTGCGACTAATAAAACACTAATGAGAGTTTGAGGGTAAATGCCCTTAATTGTCATGAAAATAGTGGCAAGCAATGCAAAACAAAAATGCAAAAAAAATCCTAATGATCCCAAAGGATCAACAAAGGGTTAAGAACTTTAGCCAGAACAGAAGAACAGAGGTCATTTGCATTTAAAGGTGTATGCATGTACTGTATTCTATATTCCATACTTTGATTGTATGTACAGCCCTTATGACAAAATGTTGATTTCTACTGGGAATAATTAAAGTACAGTGATGCACTCACCAAGGAAGTCTATGAAACAAGATGACCCAGACATTTTAAAAGCAGAAATGTGAATCTAGATTTTGAAAAGAACTTATATTAATTATTCATAAAATGTGTTATTTGTGCTCCGAAGCTGTCTAAATCATTCATTTAGCACTTTGACTTTGTTCTGCACAGATGGACTTTTAGTTAAGCATGTAAACAGTGGACAGGTACTTTGCACCCCTTTCTGGTAGCTTCCTTTTGCATTTCATGTCAAACTGAACAGGTTTACCATGACTGAGGTTATAGATTTATAATTTTGCACAGACAAGGTTAGTAAGAGATTTTATCACACTAATATCATGTTGACACATATCACTTATCGTGTTCATCCCAATGCAATGTCTTTATTCACAAATATACTGGATAGATAGAAATAAATGGATTTAAAAATAATTAACAAAAAAAGAATAATTAAGTCAAATAAGCAAAAATACAAATGATTAACAAAAAAAAAAGATAATTAAATATTTAAATAAAAAAATATATATAAAATTAAATTAAAAATAAAACAACTAAAACTAAATAGAAACTATAAAATATGAAAAATGAATCAAAAGTGCAATACTGCTTTAAATTGTTGTTGTTTTTCCAAAAAAAAAAAAAAAAAAAAAAAAAAAAAAATATATATATATATATATATATATATATATATATATATATTAAAAAGTTCTTTCATTTAAATGCATTTTTGGTTTTGTTTTTCTGAGCAAAACATTTATATCATACATTTTCCCCTAATTTTCAGAAGACACCCACTGAAATGTCATTTAGTGTAACAATCTTGTCAGGCACATTTACAACAAAAACCTATTTAAAAGACACATTTGACACTATCCTAGGTTTTGCCCATTTGTCAGTAAGAATGTTTTACTAATTTACAACACAACAAAATTGAATATGCTCCTTTATTCTTTTATCTATTTTAATATGTATACATATTAAAATTGATAATTGAATGGTTTTTACATAACTTTCCACAATATTTAAGTGAAGTTCCTTATTGAATATTAAAACTTAATTGAGAAAAACACAATAAAATGACAAAACCTTAAATTTAGTTAAAAAACTAAATTTAACATGAAAACAAAATATAAAAATAAAACCTAATTCAATATGTCACAAATCATACTAAAATAACCCTGACCTGCAGAGCAGATAAAACAGTCAAAGATAGTTGGCCTAGTCCTGTTTGTAAACCTCCAGTCCAGTGTTAGTTTTACTCCTAAAATGAGTCTTGGCCCTGAAGGATCAGTGCATGTACACTTTCTCAGTTCTGTATTCCTCATCTTGTCACCCTTCAGCAGCAGAATCTCTCTTCTGATGTCTCAGATCGGCAGCCAAACGCTCCTCTGGAAGAGCTTCCTCTGTCTTTCCTCTCACATGCCCGCTTGCTCTAATCACAGGCCTACTTGGCAACCAAAGCTCCGGGAAGCAATCAATAAAACCTTGTTACTCTAATTGTGAGATTATAATCTTGACCGCGACGTCTTCTGCATACTCAAACGCTTAGTCCATTAGAGACGTTTCCCAGCTACTTTCTTCAGCCAAGAATGCAAATGCAAAGACTAACATTTACGCTGCGCTATCACAACCAGATGAACTTCAGCTGATAAAGGATGAGTAAACTGACACAGTGCTGGAGGATGGCTCAGCATGTTAATCAAAAGCTGGCTTTTCACAATGAGATCACATTTAAAGGCACAGTTTACATAAAAACTAAAATTCTGACGATATATATGCTCATATTTACCCTCATGTCACTCCAAACCCGTATTTTTTCCCCCAAATAGGTCTCTTCTGCACACCTTTGCTGCATTTATTTCCTGCACTGTGTTTATAAATGCAGTAAAAACAATAACAATTTTGAAATATTATTACAATTAAACATAGCTGTTTTCTGTGTGAATATACACTGTTGCTCAAAAGTTTGGGATCAGTAAGATTTTTATTGTTTTTTAAAGAATATATTATGCTCATGCATTTACTTGATATATATAATAATACATAAAATTACAGAAAAAAATGTAAAATTGTGAAATATTACTACAATTTAAAATAATGGTGTTCTATATACTTTCAAATATAATTTATTCCTGTGATGCAAAGATGAATTTTCATCAGCCTTTACTTCAGTTTTCAGTGTCACGTGATTTTTCAAAAAGCATTTTAATATGCTGATTAATTACTGTTATTATCAATGTTGGAAACAGTTGTGTTGCTTTATATTTTTTTGGAACCTGTGATACTTTTTTTCAGGATTCTTTGATGAATAAAAAGTTAAAAAGAACAGCATTTATTTAAATTAAATTTATCTAAAATAAAATATTTCTAACAATATACACTACTTTTTAAAATTTGGGGTCAGTAAATTTTTATTCTCTCTTTTTTTTAAAAAAGAAATTATTACTTTTATTCAGCAAGGATGTGTTAAATGGATAAAAAGTGATAGCAAAGACTATTAGAAAAGATTTATATTTTGAATAAATGCTGTTCTTTTTAACTTTTTACCGGCTGATGAAAATTCAGCTTTGCATCACAGGAAAAAAATAATATTTTAAAGTATATTAAAATAAAAATCATTACTTTATATTGCAATAACATTTTGCAATATTACTGTTTTTTCTGTATTTTTGATCAAAGAAATGCAATCTTGAATGTCTTTAAAAAACAGTACAAGTCTTACTGATTCCAAACTTTTGAGCAACAGCGTAAGTCTTTGCTATATATATATATTTTTTTATCCGTTTAACACATCCTTGGTGAATAAAAGCATTAATTTCTTTCAAAATAAAGAAAGAATAAAAATGTACTGACTCCATACTTTTAGAAGGTAGTTTATATTGTTACAAAACATTTCTATTTTAAATAAATACTGTTCATTTGTTAAATAATCCTGAAAAAATATTAAGCAGCACAACTGTTTTCAACATTGATAATAAATCAGCATATTAGAATAATTTCTGAAAGATCATGTGACACTGAAGACTGGAGTAAAGATGCTAAAAATTCAGCTTTGATCACAAAAATAAATTACATTTTAAAATATATTCACATAGAAAACAGTTATTTTATCTTGCAATAATATTTCACAATATTATATTTTTTCTGTATTTTTGGTCAAATAAATGCAGCCTTTAATAGCATAAGAAAGGTCTTTAAAAAACAATAAAAGTCTTACTGATCCCAAACTTTTGAGCAGCAGCGTATGTTAAAATGTAATTTATTCCTGTGATGCACAGCTGAATTTCAGCATCATAACTTCAGTATTCAGTGTCACGTGACCCTTCAGAAATCATGTTGAAAATAGTTGTGCTGCCCAATATTTGTGTTTTTGCATCATTATAACATCATTACTGTCACTGTTGTTCATTTTAATGCAGCCTTGATGAATAAAAGCATTCATTTCACTTAAAAAATAAAAAATGTTAAAATACATCAGCATTTTTAGATACTCTTGCATTGGAATTGATGGTGAGGAAGCGATGGAAATTCAACGCAACACCACGTAGACAGAGGCAGCATTGATGTTTTGTCTTTGTAATCGATTCTCTGGCTGTATCTGTCTGTCTCTCTCATTCTCAGCTCCATTCAGCTTTCTCCTGTCTGTCTCTCTTTCTCTCTCTCTCTCTTGTTGGGCTGCTATCGATCGCTGGAGTTGGCTGGAGGTCAACCCTCGGCGGACTCCAGACTCTTTTGTTGGCGGCGGTTACCGTGGCGATCCTCCGTGACCCCGAACACACAGAGGGCTCGTTAGGGGCCAAGCGGAGACGATCTCTCCCCTACAATCAGACGAGGTCAAAGGTCGCAGGAGGACAGCTCGGTCGACGTGAATGCGAAGGCTCCTGGGAAGGACGCGGCGCCTGATCTGAGACCAAACGAGTGTGTGATGGACTGCTCTGGACCGCGATCACATCCGTTTCCATGACATTCATCTTCAATGGAAGCTTTTCAAATGGAATCAGTTTCAAAGTAGCAACGAATGAAAAAAGATCAAAAGGCCCGGAATGTCCAGCCTCTCCTACAAGTACAGTACAGAGCGCACATGTTGAACTATGACTTATCATGTCAGATTAATGAACAACACCTGATGATCATGTCCTTCAGCATGATCTGAGATGCTGTAAAGAGCAACTTGAGCTCCAATGGAAGAACATCTGAGGTCTGTACAGTCACATGATTAACAACGCTCATTTATTTACATTCGATTAGTTGCATAGAAATAATGCAGAATAATTTATAATATAACAATATAATATTAATTAAAAAAATGCATAAAGTGATTTTATTAGTCAGATTTTGTATATTTTTTTAAAGAAGAGTCTTATGCTCATGAAGGCTGTGTTCATTTGATCAAAAATACAGAAAAAAAATGTAATATTGTTAATTATTATTATGATGTAAAATAACGTTCCATTATATTAATATATATTCAAATTTAATTTATACCTGTATTTAAAGTTGAATTTTCATAATCATTACAATCATCCAATCCTTCAGAAATCATTGTAATATGGCGATTTATTATCAATGTTGAAAATAGTTGTGCTTTTTAATATTTTTTGAAAACTGCGATGCTGTTTTTGGTCAGATTTTTTGGTCGATAAAAGGCTAAAAAGAACAGCATATATTATTAAAATAAAAGTTTTCTAACAATATACACTACTGTTAAAAAGTTTGGAGCTGGTACATATTTATTCTTTCTTTTTTGAAAGAAGTTAATACTTTTATTCACCAAGGATGTGTTAAATTAATAAAAAGTCATAGCATATATTTACATTGTTAGACAATATTTATATTTTGAACAAATTCTGTTCTTTTTAATGTGTTATTCATCAACGAATCCTGAAAAAGAATACAAAAATCTGAAAATTCAGCTTTGCATCACAGAAATAAATTCTATTTTAAAGTATATTTACATAAAAACATTATTTTATATTGTAATAACATTTTGCAATATTACTGCTTTTAAATAAATGCAGCCTTGATGAGCAAAAGAGACTTTTTAAAAAAACATTACAAGTCTTAGTGATCACAATCTTTTGAACGGTAGTGTATATACTTATATTTAAACACAGTTTACTTATAAAACCATACAGTATAAATATTTATATGATATTTATTTTTCTCACAATTCCAAAACTTTTTTTGTTAAATAATTAATTAGCTTACATTTGATTAATCGGTGCAGAATCATTTTAATATTATATGTTTAATATTTACGTATATTATAAAATCTTATATTTCTATAATTTTATAAATCTTATATTTCTTAATTTTTTGCTGCTTCTTTTTTTTGTTTATGGACTCACTTAAGTACATTTTTATTTATATTTATAGTTCCTCACAACCTCACAATATTTATATTTCTATAATATTTTAATTTTTCAAATTCCTAAAAGTTTACGTTTCTAAGTTTAAATGAATTTTCATTTGATTAATCATATAGAAATAATGCAGAATCTTATAGTATCTAATATTTATCATGTCTAGTATTTGTATATTTATTTTCTCACACTATTTAAGGTCCAGTTCTCGCTATTGCAACTTTTGACTCAATAAACTCCTAATTGTCTTGCTTTTTAATAGTTAATCAGATCAATTTATAGTTGTAGGTATTGGGTAGGAATAGGGGTGTAAAATATGGTCATGCAGAATATGTGATTTATAACCACAAATAAACAGCCAATATGTTAACAATAGGCATTTTAATAAGCAACTAGTTAATAGTGAGAATTGTTCCCTACACTAAAGTGTTACCATTTCTACTACTAAAATCTTATATTTCTATTATATTTATTCTGAAAATCCTAAAGTTTGGTTGCAGAGTCTGTTTCTTATTTATTTTAAATCCCAATGTTTCTTTTTCAGTTTCAGATATTTTGTTATGAAACCAATATAATGATTAAAAAATAACACATTAGTATAAGATTAAAAAACAGCAAACGCAGAGTTTACATGCTTTCATATGCAAGTTAATTAATTCTTGTCAAGTTGTGCCTTTCGTAATTATTTCTCCTACTGAACATCATTGTCATTTGAAGAACCAAAAACAGACTTTACGATCTCGTCTGTGGTGAAGAATTTATTAAAAATCTCTCATGAAAATCCATGAGGATCTAATTTAGGGCTCGAATTCCCTCTATAACTCACAGAAATGATGCTGCGGATCTAAATGAACACTAAAAGAAGCAATAAATATTCCTGTCAGGCTGTTTTGAAGGAAAGACCAAATGAAATGACACTTAATGGCCAAAGCGATGGAGACACGAAGTAAAGGACAGACTGTTTTTCTTAATAAAGCAGAAAGACATTCTCAGCTAGTTAGGATTGTTTGTCTGGCTTTGGTGAGTTGCTGTGTGTGTGTGTTTGTGTCTGTGTGTAACATTACAGCCTTAAAGGCAAAATCAGTCTGAACTGACTGAACCTGGTCAAGCGGAGGAGATACGCAGACAGATGTCAAATATGAGTCTCAGAGTAAACAAACCAAGACAAAAGGAGCGAGAGAGCCAGAGTAGACGACGTCTCTCAGATCTTCTTCTAGTTTAATCCACCATAAGAGCTATGACTGAATGATATATCAAGAAAAATGCACAATACATTCATGATTTATCCATTAATATTCGTGAGGAGCACATCATTAGACTTTCAGAAAGCCACATGAAAATCAAAAACACGTCTAAGCAAAAAACAATTCCCATGTTATTTCATTGGAAACAACGGAAAAGATTGAAATGCAGAGATATAGATGAACGAAACATTGTAAATCCAGGCTTTCGAAGGACAAGTTTGAGGGTTTTGAATCTTACCTGACTCGGGGAGAGGAACTCTTGGTTGTTCTCACTCATGTACATGTTGTCACCATCAAACTGCGGGCAGATGGAGAGAAGAAGATTAAAGTTTGATTGGTCAGACAGCCGAGATAAAGGAAAATGATTTGCATATCAGACAGAACGAGGAAAAAAGGGAAAGAACAATTCCATCAAAACCGTCTGAGAGACACAGAGAGAGAAAGAGACAGTAGATCTGCAACCATCTCCACAGCATTTTAAGGCACAGTCTTTTTATTTTGGTTTATTTCTGAAGCAGCACTGCGAGCAATGCAATGCTTCTACTCAATACTGAAATGCTTCGATTCTAGATTGGGGCTTTAATGTGAATGCTGCCTTTATAAGAAGGCAAAATATCAGCCATCATATTGGATTTTGTGGTGTTTGCTAAAACCACAGAAATCAATACGACATTAGAAACTCCGAAGCCATTTCTGAAAAGTAGATACAGTAGGAGGGAAGCACAATATAGCAGGTAAAATACAATATCAGTTTTAGAAAATATTACAAATATTAGCAATTTTATGTTTAGAATAATATTATTATAATATTAATAATAATAATTAAACTAATAATATATTAAATATAATAATAATAATAGTAGTATAAATTTTATATTATAGCAAAATAAAGAGTATATATATATATATATATATATATATATATATATATATATATATATATATATATATATAATTTTATTGTGCCAATTTTGCATTATTGGTCTCATTGTATTATTTTTTTCCAACTCAAAATAATAATAATAATAATATTAATAGTATACATTTTATACTGTAACAAAATAAAGATGTTATACATATTTATTACACGGCTCTTTGGAATGCTTGATTCTGATTGGTCAGTTGAGACATTTGCAGGTTCGTTCTTTTCA
>NC_133372.1:45664291-45758290 GCF_049309525.1 Garra rufa
TGTTACACTGAAGAAAGAAAGTCATAAGCACATGCCATCTCATATAGATGTTGGGTTTTCAGCTGCTTCTGACAGATACAAAATGAACTTGATTTTCATACTCCCAAATGTGATGAAATTGGAAAAGCGTTCAATATTAAACAAAGCGGGATTATTGTATTGCACACTAAAGGGTATGAAATAAGAATCAAATGAAGTTATCATTTTTCAGCTACTTATGAGTAGTATTAGACTGTAACATAATCCTTCTGCCAGAGTGTCTTTGCATAATGATTATCAGGCATACAATAGCAGGGAATCGACTCACAGACATCTATCCTTTGCAGGAAGATCTGTGATTCTAGGCAGAGAGACAGACAAATACAGACCGACATGGATGGACAGATGGACAGACAGATTTAGACAGATACTATAGATCTTTACTATAGATACTGCCAGATAGTTTTAATTATTTCCTTGTTTCTTGTTTGCAGAAAAAAAATATTCATGTACTCATTTACCTATGGATATCTATATATATTCTTATATAATTATTATTTTTTCTTTGTTCATGTACTGTAATAGTCAGTGCTTTGGCAGTAATGTGTAAGTCATGCCAATAAAGCTCACTTGAATTGAATTGAAGTGATATAGACAGACACACACAGACAGACAAAGAGATACAGATTAATGGACGAACAAACACAGGCAGACAAATGGACAAACAGATATAAAAATGGACAAACAAATATAAAAAGACAGACAAGATAGACGGACAGACAGACAGACAGACAGACAGACAAAAACAGATAGACGGACAGATACAGACAGACAGACAGACAGACATGGATGGACAGACAGTTACAGACAGAAAGATAAACAGACAGGGACGGACGGACCGATAGACAGACACAGATACAGACAGACATGGATGAATTGATACAGACAGACAGTAAGACACATGAACAAACAGATACAGACAGATAAACAGACAGACACGGATGGATGGATGGACAAACAGATACAGACAGACATGGACAGACACAGACAGACAGACATGGAGGAAGGGATGGACGGACGGACGGATGGATGGACAGACAGACAGACAGACAGATGGACAGAAAGACAGACAGACAAGGACAGATGGACGGACAGACAGATGGACAGACAGAAAGATAAACAGATAGACATGGACAGAAGGACGGACAGACAGATACAGACAGACAGAA
Organism: Garra rufa; assembly: GCF_049309525.1. Taxonomy (NCBI): domain Eukaryota; kingdom Metazoa; phylum Chordata; class Actinopteri; order Cypriniformes; family Cyprinidae; genus Garra; species Garra rufa. Next base: position 45,665,500 of record NC_133372.1, read on the forward strand.
AGATAAACAGATGGATGGACAGACAGACAAACATAGACAGATTCAGACAGATACAGACAGAAAGACAAAAAGACAGAAATGGACAGATGGACAGACAAACAGATGGACAGACAGATACAGAAAGAAAGATAAACAGACAGACATGGATGGACAGATGGAGGGATGGACAGACACAGATACAGACAGACGTGGACGGAGAGATACAGACAGACAGTAGGACAGACGAATGTACAGATACAGACAGATGGGCAGACAGACAAACACGGATGGATGGACAAACAGATACAGACAGTCATGAATGGACAGATGGACAGATATAAACTGTAAGACAGATGAATGGACAGATGCAGACAGAGACAGATAAACAGACAGATACAGACAGAAATGGATAGACGGATGGATGGACAAACAGATATAGATAGACAGACGGATGGACAGATACAGACAGACAGAAAGATAAACAGACAGACAGACAGACAGACAGACAGACAGACAGAGACAAACAGATGGACAGACAGATACAGACAGAAAGATAAACAGATGGATGGACAGAGAAGGACAGACAGAAAGATAAACAGATGGATGGACAGACAGACAAACATGGACAGATTCAGACAGATACAGACAGAAAGACAAACAGACAGAAATGGACAGATTCAGACAGATACAGACAGAAAGATAAACAGATGGATGGACAGAGAAGGACAAACAGAAGGACAAACATAAAGATAAACAGATGGATGGACAGACAGACAAACATGGACAGATTCAGACAGATACAGACAGAAAGACAAACAGACAGAAATGGACAGATTCAGACAGATACAGACAGAAAGACAAACAGACAGAAATGGACAGATGGATGGACAAACAGATGGACAGACAGTTACAGACAGAAAGATAAACAGACAGACAGGGACGGACGGACCGATGGACAGACACAGATACAGACAGACATGGATGAATTGATACAGACAGACAGTAAGACACATGAACAAACAGATACAGACAGATAGACAGACAGATAAACAGACAGACACGGATGGATGGATGGATGGATGGACAAACAAACAGATACAGACAGACATGGACAGACACAGACAGACAGACATGGAGGAAGGGATGGACGGACGAATGGACAGAAGGACAGACAGACAGAAGGACAGAAAGACAAACAGAGAGACATGGACAGAAGGACGGACAGACAGATACAGACAGACAAACATGGACTGATGGATGGACAGACAGAAAGATAAACAGATGGATGGACAGACCGAAGGACAGACAGAAAGATAAACAGATGGATGGACAGACAGAAAGATAAACAGACGGATGGACAGACAGACAAACATGGACATATTCAGACAGATACAGACAGAAAGACAAACAGACAGAAATGGACAGATGGACAAACAGATGGACAGACAAATACAGACAGAAAGATAAACAGATAGACATGGATGGACAGATGGAGGGATGGACAGACACAGATACAGACAGACGTGGATGGAGAGATACAGACAGACAGTAGGACAGACGAATGTACAGATACAGACAGATGGGCAGACAGACAAACACGGATGGATGGACAAACAGATACAGACAGTCATGAATGGACAGATGGACAGATATAGACTGTAAGACAGATGAATGGACAGATGCAGACAGAGACAGATAAACAGACAGATACAGACAGAAATGGATGGACGGATGGATGGACAAACAGATATAGATAGACAGACGGATGGACAGATACAGACAGACAGAAAGATAAACAGACAGACAGAGACAAACAGATGGACAAACAGAGACAGATGGACATACAGACAGACAAACACTATTCGTACTGTACAGCAATGGCAAATCAACAAAATTGTTGTGATGTCCAGAACCCCCGAAACACCACTGAAGAACACATCAATATGCAAATCTGGTGAACACAGACACATAAAGTTTAAACTACAGCTTGGTATCTTGAGATCTGCTTTACACACGCGCGTCTCATCATGCGCTCCATCATCTCCTGGCATTACTGAGGGAGACGGCGTTCAGCAAGCCTTACATAAACCTGACGTGACAAGATGGTTACTCTCTCTCCACTGTGACAGTTAATTCTGAACGAGGAAAAATGTCAAAAATATTTAGCCACACTTGACTGGAGTTAATTACGGACCCCCGCGGCAGCAGCGACCGGCCGCTAATGGCATTGACTCTCAGATAAAAATCCATTTACAAAAATGTTTTTATCTAGCGATCTAATTTACTTAATATCAAATATTTATGCAGCCACAATTAGATTAACAATGTTTACGTTCCTAAAAATACAGGCATGACGCTTGTCCATGTATTAGCTTGATTTGATCCTGGAACTCCATCCGTTTCCCAAAATGCCACACTGAAAACACATGCATGTAAACAACCGTGGCATACAGTGTGTAAACAGTTCACATAGAAACCATGTGGAGGATCCTGTTTCATAAACATTTATGATTTAATTAAGTTTTAGATGGCTTATATTGCAATTGTTTCTCTAAGACAACATGCACAGCAAATGGAATTTAAACCCTCTGGTGCTCTTTGGTTATTTTTGACTGAAAAAAACTGGAATGGTTTGAAACTTAGCAAAGATGTTGGCATTTGTCATGTGAACACACACACAGAGCTGATTTCAAGTACTAAAATAACAAAAAACTAAGATTCCAAAACTAATAAAAATGACTAAAATCTATATAAAGAGATTTATATAGTTCAAAACATTAAAATGAAAGCACAAAAGAAAATCTGTTATTATATATATTTATTATACAAAAAAATCTTGAAATCTTAAATCTTAGTATAGAGTAGAAATAGCATAAATTACCATTTAAAAACACAATACAATGTATATATATATACATTGTATTGTGTATATATATATATATATATATATATATATATATATATATATATATATATATATATATATATATATTTTTTTTTTTTTTTTTTTTTTTTTTTGCAATATCAACATCAAATTTGAAACAACTTCTTTAGATTTATGGCCTTGATTTCCACAAAGTTTTAAAGTAAAACATACAAAATACATATTTTATATTATATTTGAAAAAAAAAATGTATGCATTTTCCATAAAAATAATTAAATAAATAAATATTATTTTCAGGTTTATGCTCAAAAAGTGGGAATAAAATCCTAAATAAAATCCTAAATATTCCATAAATATAATTTAGTGCAGAACACTACATAAGAATACAAAAGCATTATAAAACTCAGAGAACTAAAACTAGCCAAATTAATGAAAAGTATATAGAAAAATAGTTTTAAAAATACAGTAAAAAAAAATAGAGAGAAAATATTAATATTAAATAGAGACCAAACTTTAGTCTGTGCTCAAAAACATTAAAGATTATAAGTTTAATAAAAGTTAAAGTTGGAAATTTTATTCTCAGGTCTACGCTAAAAAAGTGGCAATAAATGGACCATAAATATAATTTAGTGCACTTAAAGCATTATAAAACAGAGAACTAAAACTAGCCAAATTAATAAAATAAAATAAAAATATATATATAAAAAAATAACTTAAATTAAAATATAAAATACACAACAAAAACACAACAAAATTACTAAAACTAAAATGAAAATGGAAAAAAATAATCTTTTTAAAATATTTAATATTATTATTATTATTTATTATCTATTATATAATTTTTTCCCCGTATTTTATATTGTTATTTATTAATATAGATTTATTGAATATTAATTCATTTAATATTTAATACAAATTTATGTATACTATTCACACACATACATAGTCTGTGAGCAGCACCAGGGGGTTGAGAGAAATCCGAGACAAAACTGAAATGTAAATGAAACGTGAGTGAAGTGTCCTGAGCTCTGAAAGAGCAATACGATTTTCCTCTGGGCTCTGAAAGAGGAAGTGATGTAACCACAATAATATGTTGGCACGGGTCCAGTGAGGATCTCGCTCTCTTTCTCATCGTTCTCTCTCTTTTTCTCTGTGTGTGTGTGTGTGTGTGTGTGTTGATGTGCAGGTGGTTTGGGACGAAAATGTCACCGAATCAAGAAGCAACTGTCAAAAACACTTCAAAGTCTTCTGGTTAACTGTGAGCTATTTAAAGCAGCGACATTCAGCGAATGAGAACGACATCAAGATGGACAAGTGTGATTTTCAAGAACATTTGCAAAAGCTAAGTTGTTCCAGTGAAGAGCACATTAAGTCTAATTACTCAGAAAAACTGAAAAAGGCTAGAGAGTTACAGAATTCTTGAGAATAACGTAAATTTGTGCATTGCATAATAATGGAAAGCAGATATTTTATAGTTGTATATAAAGATATACACATAAATTTTATTGCATGCATTTAATTAAAAATAAGTAAACCGATAACTAGCACTATTATGAATTAGAGTTAGTATAACTAACTAAAACTAAAAGAAAAAAGAAAAAAAAAAACTTTTGTTACTTAAAATAAACATCTGATTGATAATCAAAAATAACTAATTTGACAACTAGCACCGCTATGAATTAGGGTTATTATTGTTAACTAAAACTAAGATATAAAAAAAACTCAATAAATAAATAAATAAAAAATACTTTGTTACTAAAAATAAACATTTAATTGATAATGATCATTTTTTTAAAAAAGTCAACTGATAACTAGCACCACTATGAATTAGCTTTATTATTGTTAACTAAAACTAAAATTAAGAAAAACCAAAAAACGGTTGTTACTTAAAATAAACATTTAATTTATAATTACAAATAACTCAATTGCAAACTAGCACCACTATGAATAAGCTTTATTATTAATTAAAACTAAAATATAAAAATAAATAAATAAATAAACAAGTTTTGTTTCTTAAAGTGCCCCTATTATGCCATGTTAAAGGTAGTTAATATTGTTGTAATAGTCTCTTAAAACAGGTTTACATGTATGCAAGTTCAAAAAACACTTTAGTTTTCTCAAAAATTAGATTTAATTTTACCCCGTTTCTAAATGATTCGTAAACGACTCGTGTGAAGCAGTTCGAAGAATCAGTCTCTCTAAACCCCTCCTTTCCGTGAGCCCTCACTGCTGTGATTGGTCAGATGGTGCAGTCCTTTTGGATTGGTCTACCGCTTCAGCGCAAAACGAAACGCCCATTGCCATAACTGAATGACAGCTGCGGAGACCTGTTAATGCGTAGAAAAGATAGCCTCGATTTTACCCTATCAATTCGAGCCGGAGTCTGACGATGAAACGGTTGAAGTGGCACATAGACAAGAAACTGTTTTGCAAGCACGACTGGAGCAGGACGTTTCTCAGTGGGTGTCATATTATAACTGTGGGAAGTGCTTGCAATTTGCTTTTGTAAGCGAACCGGGCACACCTCTACGTTGTGAACTTCAACACTGTAACGTACAATCCATAACACTGCGTTAAGCCATCGTTTATCATTATCATTACTTAAACTAATAAGGCAGACAGACAGTCAAGCTGCATCAATCACAATTTTTAGACTACATTGCACTCACAGCTGAACAACAGAACTACAGAAACGCAAGTTAGCCGGTTACCATGACATGTGCGGGGTTGTTACACACCATAACGTACACAAAGACGTATTTTGAACGATCGCTAGAAAATACAATCATCAATTATTAATCATACTTACAGGTAGAAGTTCAGAGGAGCAAGCCGGTCCAAATAAACTGGGCACTGATCCATTTTTTAAAACCAAGCGTTTGATGAATCTCGTGTTGTAACGTTACTCCCCAAGATTGGAAAAACAGTCATCAGTAAAATGACGCGAACACAACACAAGATTGGCATTGGACAGCTGAGGTGTTGAAAAAATTAATGTTAACCACTCATTCTTGGTAGTTTCATCTTTCGGAAGGGCATATAAAACAAATTCCCTCGCAGGGCGTCTTCTTGACATGATGTAACGTTAATCCACGTGAAAATGGTAGGCTTACTGTTTGTGGGCGGGCAAGTTGTTCGCGAAATTGAACGTGGGCGGACATTACGCAAATGTTAGCTCGTGACGTGTGGCCGTTACAGAAAAAAGATTCGAATTGCTGACGACTCGTTTAGGCGAATGTGAGCCGACTCTTTTTTTTGTTAGACAAAAACTTCATTTATAGTGCACTGTCGGCGTCACAACTTTGCAGATAGTTTATGTTCACATACAGCTACATGACACACTACATGAAACATCATATTTGAAAAGGCATAATAGGGGCACTTTAAAATAAACATTTGATTAATAATTACAAATAAATCAATTGATAACTAGCACCACAATGAATTAGCTTTATTATTGTTAACTAAAACTAAATTATATCTAAAAAAGCTAAATAAATAAATAAAAAAACAATGCATGTTAACTAAAATAAACATTGATAATTAAAAATGACTCAATTGAAAACTAGCACCGCTATGAATTAGGGTTATTATTGTTAATTAAAACTAAAATAATAATAAAAACAAAACTACACAAAAAAAGAAAAAAATATATATTTCATGTCATTTTTATTTAGTTTAACTTAAAGTACTAAAAATAACAAAAATTAAACAAACTCAAACTAATAAAAATGAATGAAAACTGTATAGAGAAAAAAAAAATGAAAAAAAAAATAACTTCATCTACAATTAAAGTATAAAAATAAAATGTAATGCAAAATTTTAACAACTAAAATAGCATATAATAAAACTCACAAAATTCTTCAAAATTAAATAAAAAATAATATTAGGACCGGGTAAAGTGTGGGGAAACAAAATGACTAAAACTGGAATGAAAACAGAAATTATTATTTAATATTAATTATATATTTATAATATGTTTTTATTATTATTAATAATACTTATAATATTAGTTGTTTTACTGAATATTTATGTTAAAAATAATAAAAATGCATTAAAACTATATAGAGAGATAAAAAACACTAAACAATCAAACTTTATCTACAATTAAAGTATAAAAATAAAATATAAAAATAAAATGCAAATCAAAATATTACCAACTATAGTAGTGTATAATAAAACAAAACTCTAAAAAATTAAATAAAAATGTATATTAAGATCAGGTAAAGTGTGGCGAAAAGGACAAAAAGACACATCAAAATTACTAAAATTAAAATAAAAACAGAAAATATAAAATAAAATGTATTTATTATTATTTTTATTATTTAATATTATTAATATATTTATAATATTACTAAGAATATTTTTTAACTATTGAATATTATTGTTTTATTTAATATTTTTTTGTTAATATTTTTTGATAATTAATATTATCATTTAATGTGACAGTTTAAATATTAATTCATTTAATATTATTATTTAATATTATTGTGACGGATAGCACACACACACAAATGTATGTTTGTTTACATTATATTATACTCTTTAGACAGCTTGATACATTTCTGTACAGTATACATATTTATTTTCCAAAGCCGAAGTGAATTTATCCATCTAAAAAAAGTGTTCTAGGCAGTGGTTTGTGTATTTAGTGTGTGGGTTTGCTGCAGAGAGATGAGTTTTGACAGCGTATTCCTGTGCATCTCTGGCTCTCGTCGCTCGCCCTCATTCTCTCTGTGAGCTATAAGCAATGGAGGCAATTTAGGCAGAACTCCTGTGTATTGATCAAACCCCAGTGAAATAAATAAGCTGCCAGACTCGTGCCAATCACAGCTGACAGCGTATGAGGAGCTGGACCTGTTCTCCATCACACGCCGCACGCCAATAAATAAGAACAGAAAATCACGCTCTGCTGCTTTCAATCTCAAAGAAAGACCGTCTCAAACGTGCATACAGTTATGAGACTCATCCTTCACTGACCGCATCAAAAACAAATGCAAGATTTGCTGATGCTGGACTTAATTGATATGACCTCCTCATCTATAGCTTGAGATTTTTATAGTTTTAGTGTTTTATAGCTCAGGAGACTTTTTATTCAGTTTAACGTAAAGTACTACAATAACTAAAAATTAAACAAAACAAAACTATATAGAGAAATAACAATAAAACAAAAATGACCTCTAAAAAATACAAAAAAATCTTAACTTTATTTACAATTAAAGTATAAAAATAAAATGTAATGCAAAATTAACTACAATAGTGTATAACAAAACTCACAATATTCTTCAGAATTAAATAAAACATAATATTATGACTGGGTAAAGTGTGGGGAAAATGACAAAAAAGCACAACAAAATTACTAAAACAAATGAAAACAGAAAATATAAAAAACAATGTATTTAATATTATTATCATTTTAATTTTTTTTTCAGATACCTTCTCAAAAACAAAAACTAAAAAACTTTTAAAAAATCCCATTTAATTAAATTTTTATTTAGTTTAAATTAAAGTACTAAAATAACAAACAATAAACAAACAAACAAAAACTAATAAAAAGTAATGAAAACTATATAGAGAAATAACAATAAAACAAAAATGCCCCTCACCCAAAAATAAATAAATAAATAAATAAAATCTAAACTTTATTTATAATTAAAGTATAAAATAAAATGTAATGCAAAATTAACTATAATAGTGTATAATAAAACTCACATAATTCTTCAGAATTAAATAAAACATAATAACATGACTGGGTAAAGTGTGGGGAAAATGACAAAAAAGCACAACAAAATTACTAAAACTGAAATTAAAACAGAAAATATAAAAAACAATGTATTTAATATTATTATCATTTTAATTTTTTTTTCAGATACCTTCTCAAAAACAAAAACTAAAAAATTAAAAAAAAAATCCCATTTAATTTAATTTTTATTTAGTTTAAATTAAAGTACTAAAATAACAACAATAAACAAACAAATGAAAACTAATAAAAAGTAATAAACTTTATAGAGAAATAATAATAAAGTCCTAGTCACGCTATCTATCTATATATCTATCAAACTTTAAGCTTTTAAAGCTATTTTTAAAACTATTTCAGACTGAAAAAGGGGCCCTATTATGCTCTTTTACAAAGTCTTTATTTTGTTTTGGGCGTGTACTTGAACATGCTGTCATGCTTGGTGGTTCGAAAAACGCATAATTTTTCACATAATTTACATTATTACAATAGTTTTCTCCTGAGGCTGACACAAACGGCTCGATTAGTTCCGGGTTCCACCTTCCGAAAAACCAAATGTATTGTGATTGGTCAGAATCCCACTGCGTTGTGATTGGCAAACAACATAGACTGCGTTCCGCCCTGCCGCGCCCTTCCCAAAGCAGGAATCTAGATTAAAGTGATTCTTACGTTTTAAATATGGATATTTTTCTTACAAAAACACATCGGATCACTAAAGGAGGCTTTTACCGACCGCCCCGGAGCCATGTGAGGCACTTTTTTTATTATGGATCGACTTGTTTTGGACTGATGGAGAGAAACACTCGTCTATACCGTTCAGTTCTAACGCTTGGGAGAGCTAGGATTATTTTTAATGTAACTCCGATTGCATTCGTCTGAAAGAAGGAAGTCATATACACCCAGGATGCATGAAAGGTGAGTTAATAAAATGCTACAGTATTGTTGGTCCTATCATCAGCCTGCGAGATCGCCGATACATGATATTATCATTATTGTGCTAATGTATTTATTATTTACATACCCGAAACCATAAGGCTAGTGAAGCTATCTACACTGTATGATGAATAAATGTCTAACCACACACTGCACATCTACGGCGCGACTTCAACGCGTGCACGGATGATCGTTACAGGATGATATCACAGAGTCTTGTACAACCAGACCAGGAACACACTGAATAAAGAGATTAGAGTGGTTAAAAAGACCTATGCAAAAAGGTTGGAAGATCAGTTCACTTCGAATGATCCAAGTTCAGTGTGGAAAGGCCTGAAAACAATCACAAACTACAGGACACCACCCCCCTGCACTGAGGTGACTCAACGACTTGCTGAAGACCTGAATGAGTTTTACTGTAGATTTGAAACCCCCCAAACCTGTTCTGACAATCTCTTCACACAACCATTACCACCTCCAACAACCAAGGCACCAGGACCAGACGGTGTGACACCAGCCTGTCTGAAAACCTGCGCTGACCATCTTTTCACAGATCTTTAACAGGTCTCTGGAGCTGTGTGAAGTCCCTCACTGCCTAAAACGTTCAACTATTATTCCTGTCCCAAAGAAATCCAAGATAACAGGACTTAACGACTACAGACCTGTGGCGCTAACATCTGTCGTCATGAAGTCGTTTGAAAAACTGGTTCTGGCTTATCTGAAGGACATCACCGGACCCTTACTGGACCCCCTGCAGTTTGCTTACCGAGCAAACAGCTCAGTGGATGAGGCAGTGAACATTGGCTTGCACTTCATCCTGCAGCATCTGGACTTATGTGAGGATCCTGTTTGTGGACTTCAGTTCGGCCTTCAACACCATCATTCCTTCACTCCTCCACACCAAACTAAACCAACTTTCTGTTCCTAGCCCTATCTGTCAATGGATCACCAGCTTTCTGACAGATAGGCAACAGCTGGTGAGACTGGGGGAAATTCACATCAAGCAGCCGCACCACCAACACTGGCGCCCCTCAAGGTTGTGTTCTCTCCCCACTGCTCTTCTCCCTCTACATCAACGACTGCACCTCTAAAGACCCCTCTGTCAAGCTCCTGGAGTTTGCAGACAACACCACGGTTATCGGCCTCATTCAGGATGGTGACGAGTCTGCCTACAGACAGGAGGTAAAAGAGCTGGCTGTCTGGTGCAGTCACAACAACCTGGAGCTCAACAAGCTCAAAACTGTAGAGATGATAGTGGACTTCAGGAGGAACCCCCCTGCACTTTCCTCACTCTCCATCATGGACAGCACTGTGGCTACAGTGGAGACATTCAAGTTCCAGGGATGTTTCAAGTCCCAGGACCTGAAGAGGGACACTCACATCGACTCCATTGTAAAAAAAGGTCCAACAAAGGTTATACTTCCTTCGCCAGCTGAAGAAGTTCAACCTACCACAGGAGTTGCTGAGACAGTTCTACTCAGCCATCATCGAGTCTGTTTTGTGCACATCAATAACTGTCTGGTTTGGCTCAGCTACAAAATCAGACATCAGAAGATTGCAGAGAACGGTTCGGTCTGCTGAGAGGATTATTGGTGCTCCCCTGCCCACCCTTCAAGAACTGTATACATCCAGAGTGAGGAAAAGAGCTCAGAAAATCACTTTGGACCCCTCACATCCAAGCCATCCCCTCTTTGAACTCTTACCATCCGGCCGGCGCTACAGAACCCCAAAGATCAGGACTACCAGACGCGTGAACAGTTTTTCCCCCCAGGCAATCCACTTTATGAACAGTTAAAATGTTCCTCCCATTGTGCAAAAATGTGTGGAATAATCTGACTTTATCTACTGCTACCACCTCCACCCTAACACATCCCTGTATTCCATCCTATCACCTATAGCACAACTGTACATACATATTTATTGTCAATTTTTACAAATTATTATTATTATTTTCTATTTTTATTTTTGGTCTATTTATGCTTACATATGTGTATTTTTTCTTATTCTCTTATTTTTATTGTCTGTGCGTCTCTGTGTACTGGAAGCTAATAACTGAAACAAATTCCTTGTATGCGCAAGCATACTTGGCAATAAAGCTCTTTCTGATTCTGATTCTGATTAGTAGTCAATCTTCGTGTTTACATCATGCGCGACTCTGCGTGTGTTTGAAACCCCTATACCGCACGTCAATGGCGCGGATCCAGCATGGATTCCGGAGCAGTTCGCGGACTCTTTAGTTAAAGCTGAGACGACCTGTAGCTCGCTGAAGCATCCCAGAAGCAGCTGTCCATAATACATGCTAAAGTTGGGCGAATCCCCAACCCAACCCGCTAACGAATTGAATTTCTGTAGGCGGGATACCGCATTGTGACATCATTGCATGCGGAAAACAAACGCTGTAGTCCAAACGAGCCGTTCGTTGTAGTTCTTGAAAAGGGACTTTTTAAAAACTAAATATCTCCCTTTGGAGTGGACTTTGAGATTTGTAACTTTGTAGATGTTTTTAATGCCCAAACGTACACACCACACACTGGCTAAAGTTCAAAAAGTGAAAAAGCATAATAGCACCCCTTTAATTTTAAACTTTTTAAACTTTTAAAACTTTCTAGTCTGGCTTTTTTCAAGCCAACTTAAAGTTTGTCTTGACAAATGTTTTATCTAGTTCTTATTTAACATTATTGTGTTGAATATTAATTTGTTTAATCTAAGGAAAATGAAATGATCATCTAGCAATCCTTGGACAAACTGATCAATTTGGAGAGCGTTCAGAAGCGTTTGCCGGTGTGTATTTAAACTGAGGATGTGTTCTGCCTCGTCTTCCTGTCTGTCTGCATTTGTTGTGGTTGGTGTTCATTCGTCACTGAGCGTTTCTCTCCATTGACGTGCCAGTTCTCTGCGTGAATGCATCTGTCATTCCCACGCGCCGCGCCACAAAGACGCACAGTCATTAGTATTATGGTGAGAACGCCCGGGATCCCATCGCCCTCCACCCTTGACTAATTCTTTATTTGTATCAAAAAGAGAAAAAAAACATGGCAAACTCCCCGGAGCAGCAACAAGCTTCATGTCTCATTTGACTATGCTAATTACCTTTTGCATGATTAATTGGACCAATTAGAATTAGTGGTGGAAGAAAACGGTTCTTGGCAAGGTGCAAACTATTAATTAGTCATGAAAACATTATTAATGCAGGGCTTTAATCTGAGTGAATAAGACAGAATTACAGAAATAAGGGTGATTATGACGCGCCACGCTCATCTGCTGACAATCACATGCGCTGAACCATCTACAACCTGGGTTTATGAGGATGGGAAATACTAATATCATAGAAAAATAAACATGATCTAATATTATTATTATTATTGTTGTTGTTTTTTTATTAATATAATATTATTAATATCATTGTACTTACATAACCCATGTATTTTTATTCATTGAATATTTACATTATTATTATTTGTATTATTATTTGTATTATTTAATATTATTGCTTTGTTGATTAATAATTTAAAATTGATTGCTGTTGTTTTACCTAATATTAACTTGTTTAATATTTCATATTATTGAATATTAATAAGAGTATAGAAATAATGTTAATTTAATTAATATTTAATATAATTCAAATGTTTTTATTTAATATTAATTTAATATTTGACATTATACTTATTTATATTATTATTTAATATTATTTATTTAAAAAAATTTAAAAAATAAAATTTAAATGTATTGTTATTCTTTTACATAATATTAACGTTTAATATTTCATATTATTATTATTAATACTATTGTTTTAATTGTTTTAATATGAGTAATATTACTGTAGAAATATTAATTTAATATGTAATATAATAATCCAATGTATTTTATTTAATATTAATTTCATATTTAACAGTATAATTATTTATAATATTATTGTTTTGTTGATTAATAATTTAAAATGTATTGTTGTTGTTTTACCTAATATTAACTTGTTTAATACTTCATATTATTATTATTATTATTATTATTATTATTGTTGTCGTTGTTGTTTTTAAATTAATTTAATAGTAGTAATTTGATTGTACTAATGTTAATTAAATATTTAAAAGAATTCAAATGTATTTGTATTTAATATTAATTTCATATTTAACATTATGATTATTTATATTGTGATTATTTAATATTATTGTTTTGTTGGTTAATAATTTAAAATGTATTGTTGTTGTTTTACCTAATATTAACTTGTTTAATACTTCACATTATTTAATTTGTAATATTTAAAGTATTTGTTTTTATTTATAGGTTTTATAAATATAAATATATTTATCAAAGTTTTTTAATGTATTATTATTGTTGTTGTTTTAATATTCTCTTATTTAATATTTAATATTATTATTAATAATAAATATTTTAGAAGTTTTCTAAATATAAATATATTATAAAAAAGTATTATTATTATTATTATTATTATTATTATTATTATTATTATTATTATTATTATTACACTTATATTCATTTATTTAATGTTTAATATTATTATTTATTTATTTTTTATTTAGGTTTTATAAATATAAATATATCATGAATAGCAAAAGGTTTATTTGAATGTATTTATCATTGTTGTTGTTTTATTTAATATTGTTTAATGTTTCGTATTTTTATTATTATATTAATATATTATATTGCTTTTATGTTACTTTTGAAATTATTTTGAAATTATTTTTAAATTATGAAAATTATTTTTAAAGCTTTTAATTATATTATAGTTACTGATTTTCTTTATTTTATCTTTTTTATATTTTCATCAATTTAGTTTACTTTTTTAGATTTAAAGCTAAAATATTTTTATGGCTTTATAAATATATATTATAAATATTAAATGCTAAAATGATTAAAGGTTAATGATTCTGCATATGTAGCTCCAGTGCTGCTGTGATTAAATCAGAAGAGACACAAACACTGAAATTATTCACACTTCCTGTGCATACAGTATCTGCTTGATCTCAGCAGTTAATCAGACTTTAGAAGCGTTTTGACGGTTGCTTCTTGATTGTGAAACAGTGTGATCTTAAAGAAACAGTTTCAGTCTAACATAAATCACTATTTAGACAAAAGAATCACTGAATCAGTGTTTGGAAACAGAGAGAAATGCTTTGAGAAAAGCAGCCGGCAGTTTCTCCCCTGTAGTGATTCTGAATGAACGCGTCTAACAGTAAAGCGCTGCCGTTAAATCCACTCCCACTGAGAGAAATTTAACACAATTAAATGCAGTTAATGTAGCTGATTTCATGCAGGTCCTTTAGTCAGAAACAGCAGCGGTTCTGGACATTTTTGCTCATTCCGGTCTGGTTTTAATCCGGACTAAACGCAGTGATCTGTGGAGGCCTTGTAGGTTTTCTGCAGAGGTGTGATTTTTCACTTTAAGTCTGAAACTCGTTTTTTTTTATTATATATATTATTAATACGATTGTTCTAATATTAATTAATTTAACATATAATTTAATCATATTTTTTTCATATTCATTTCATATTTTAACATTATAATTATTCAGATTATTAGTATTTAATATTACTGTTTTGTTGATTAATATTTAACATTTTATTATTGCTGTTGTTTTACCTAAAATTTACTTGTTTCATTTTATTTAATTTTTATTATTTTTTACAATTACTGTTTTTTAAATTAATTTAATATTATTAATATGATATGTACTAATATTAAATTATTTAATATTTAATATAATTTAAATGTATTTTTATTTAATATTAATTTCATATTTAACATTATGATTATTTAATATTATTGTTTTGTTGACTAATAATTTAGAATGCATTGTTAATGTTGTTGTTGTTTTACCTAATATTACCTTGTTTAATATTTCATATTTAATTGTACATTGTATTAATATTAATTCATTTTATATTTAATATAATTCGAATGTATTTTTATTTAATATTAATTTCATATTTAACATTATGATTATTTATAGTATGATTATTTAATATTATTGTTTTGTTGATTAATAATTTAAAATGTATTGTTATTGTTGTTTTACCTAATATTACCTTGTTTAACATTTCATATTTTATTAATATCATTTTTTTTACAATTACTTTATTTTTTATTAATTTAATATTATTGTACTAATATTAATTCATTTAATATTTAATATAATTGAAATGTATTTTTATTTCATATTAATTTCATATTTAACATTATGATTATTTAAAAAAAAATTTGTTGTTTTACCTAATATTACCTTGTTTAATATTTCACATATAATATTAATATGTATTAATATGAATTCATTTCATATTTAATATAATTCAAATGTATTTTTATTTCATATTCATTTCATATTTAACATTAAGATTATTTATATTATGATTATTTAATATTATTGTTTTGTTGATTAATAATTTGAATTTTAGTATTGTTGTCGTTGCTCTACTTGTTTAATATATCATATTTAATATTATTTTTTTACTATTATTGTTTTTTTAAATGTTATTATTATTCACATTATTGTACTAATATTAATTCATTCATTTAATATATAATATAATTCAAATGGATTTTATATTAATATTAATAATAATATTAATAATTAAAATTTTATTATTGTTGTTGTTTTACCTAATATTCACTTGTTTAATATTTCAAATGTATTTTTATTTCATATTAAACATTATGATTATTTATATTATGATTATTTAATAATATTGTTTTGCTGATTAATAATTTTTAAATTTACTTTTGTTGTTTTACCTAATATTATCATATTTAATATTTAATATTAATATTTCATATATAGGCCTATATATTATATATATAGTTTATAGTTTTTTTATTATTATTATTTAACATTATGATTATTTAATATTATTGTTTTATTATATATTTTTATTATTATTCATATTATTGTACTAATATTAATTAATGTAATATTTAATAAAAATTTAAATGTATTTTTATTTAATATTAATTTCATATTTAACAATATAATGATTAATATTAATATTAATATAGTTGTTTTACCTTTTTAATATTTTATATTTAATATAATTTTTATGATATATAATGTTATTGTTTTTAATTATAGGTTTTATAAATATATTATAAATATTGAATTTTTTTTAATGTATTGTTATTGTTGAAACACCAGCAGTTCTGGACATTTTTGGCTCATTCCGGTTTGGTTTTAATCCGGACTAAACGGCGTGATCTGCGGAGGCCGCCGACATTTCGAGACGCTTTGTAGGTTTTCTGCAGAGGCGTGATTTTTCACTTCAAGTCTGAAACTCGTAATAGTTTCATTTCTTTTCATTTGTACCCTAAAAATCAACCTCCTCCTGGCCCCAAAATCTAATTTCTAGCGTTTGAAGCTAAAGTGGAGCGTACTTTCCATCGGAGGCCACAGAGAAGAACATTATGAAACACAAGGTTTGCTAATGGTTTGTGCTCCTGAGGAAGTTGTGCGTTCATAATGAGTGTTTTGGATCCCGGTGGATGCAGGAGGGATTTCCTCTGGTTGTTATTGTGTGATTGTCATAAAAATATAATGAAGTTAAAAGACTCTTTTGAGAGGCGCAGTATTGTTATGGAGAGCAACATGTAAGTAAGTGTATAATCATATGTGCGCTTCATAAATCAGCGTCAGGCCGTGGTGACAGATGGTGATTGATAAACGATGCATATTCATGATCTGTGATGATTTATAGGGCTTTTGTGTGATGCAATTAGCAAACCAGCTACATGTGATGAGCTACAACACAACAGAAACCTTTCAACCTGCTGCAGTTTCATCAATATTCATTATTTCAATACTAACTCTGTTTTAAAACTTAGTGAGACGCCTGCTTAGGGGTTATTAATAGGGGTTGTGCACAATACAGATGAAAGAATCGGCCTCTTTTCAGTGCACAAGTGTATTTCAGATGAATTAGCCACAACACACAGGAAGTTGAATTCACTGAACTCTAATTCAAAGAAAATCAACAAGTAATGCATTCTGGGAAATCTACAAAGATCTACAAAGGTTATTGTATTAAATATGATATCCGAATATCTATATTATCTATCTGTCTCTCTATGTTTACGTCTGTAAGGTCATTAAACCTTCAAGGCTTTTCTTTAAAACTGTATTAAAACTTAGCTTTTGTAGTTCAAATTTGTTCCCATGTTAAATTAAATATTTTATTAATTTTATTTAATTTTAAATGTATTGAATTGGAAATTAAATCAACACAGTAATGCATTATAGAAATAAATAAATAAATTTTAAAATATAATAATTATTTAAGTAATTTTTTTAAATTATAAACAAAAATTGATCTTTCTATCTATATCAAATTTGCTTTTCTAGTTCAAATTTGCTATAAAAATTCCTATGTTATTATTATTATTATTTCATTTTAAATGTATTGAATTTTAAATTAAATCAACACGGTAATACATTTTACGAACTATAGAATTAAATAAATAAATTAGGTAATACAATTATCTATCTATGAACAAATTTGCTTTTCTAGCTCAAATTTGCTATAGAAATTCCTAGGTTAAATACATACTTTTTTTCTTTTTATATTTATCAAATTTTAAATAAAATCAACACAGTAATGCATTTTACAAACTATATAAATAAATAAATTTAAGTAATAAAATAATAAATATTTTATAAAAATAATTTTTTTTTTTCATTTTAAATTTATTGCACAGTGATGCATTTTACAAACTACAGAAATAAATTATTTTCTTTTTTTAAAAGTTCAAATTTGCTATAGAAATAATGTTCTTTTTTTTCATTTTAAATGTACTGATTTTTAAATAAAATCAACAAAGTAATGCATTTCACAGACTATAGTAATAATAATTATAATAAATAAATACAAGTAAACGTAAAAGTAAAAACAAATATTTTATTTAAAAAATTATTAATACAACAATCCACCTCTGCAGTAATGCATTTTACAAACTATAGTAATAAATAAGTAATAAAGTAAAAGTAATAATAATCATTTATTTAAAAAAAAAAAGATAAAAAAACATCTGTGGACAAATGTGCTTTTTTAGTTAAAATTTGTTATAAGAAATTCAATTAAATGTAAATAAATTTGCAATGTGTCATGCATTTTGCAAAAGTTTATGTATTAATAATAATAATAATAATAATAATAATAAATAAAAAATATTTAATAAAAAATGCATAAAAATGATCAAACTAAATACAGTCTAAAAAAACTATATATCTTATATTTTAGTATACATTCAATAAATTAATAATACATTTGCACAATAATAAATTAGCTAAATTTTTAGTATTAAAATACATACATACATAAATGAAACATATTATACAAAATAATAAATAAAAAAGAATGAAAATATATCCAGTTGACAAATTAGTTGTAGGAATTTCTTTGAATTTCAATTCTGCATCCTTCAATGCCAACATAATTCATATTCAGAAGCTGAATTGGAATTTCCTTCTCAATCAAGTTGTGAAAGGAGCAGACTGCTTCTATATTAACGCATATGGTCTGAATCTTGTGTTTGGGTGAATTGTTAGTAATGCAAGTTTGATAAATGCCTCATCATCTTGAAGACTTTCACATGTAAGCATTTGAGTTTGTGTACACGTGTTGAGCTGATGGCTTTCATGTTTACAGTGTGGTGTATTTTCAATCGCTACGTTCCATTAAGAAAAGACTATTTGGAATTATACGGCCAAATTATGTCCAAAGCGTGATTTCCGAACGATTCGCTCAAGCAAACCGACAGGCCTAATTCCTCAAGTCAAGTGCATTTACACGCGGCACGTTTGAGGTCAAATTCGGTCGTTTCTTAGCTGACAACTTTCATTTTGACATCGATTTAGCAGAAGAAAATTCCAGCGCGGGTGTTTGTCCAAAGGAACACCTAAAAAAGAGAGGAGCAGCGAAACGTCAAATACAGGCCAACGTCGCCTCATCTGGCTTCCAATCTGTTTGCCTTCACATCCAATGTCTTTTATGAGAAATCTCTGAAACAGAAATGATCTGGGGGAGCAATAATGTCCAGCACTAATTTAATACCTTATTACCATAAGCCTAGTGCGATGCATGCATAATAAATTTGTTGTATCGCACAAGGCTCAGGCATACGCTTGGAACGGGATTGCGGGTCCTGAGACAGCAAGCCCCATTTGCATGATATGATGTGAGAGTTGAATGAATTGGAGGATTATGGGAAACACTGCCTCCCTGCCCAGGCTCATTGTACTGAAGAGAAGTATCACATACCCACAGATGGTTCGCAATTTGGAACAAACCAAAGAGAAAAGCATGGAAAAGAGAGGGAGAAAATGTGCACGCTTTAAAAAAAAGAGGAGAGGGGAAACGAGGGGAAAACATCAAAGACTGCATTTTTAATTTCATTTCCGAGCGCAGGGCACTATCTACCGGATTTTCTTTTTAATTCAAGAGGAAATGTACTTTTACTTAAAGCGCAGCTTCTTAAAGTAGACTCGACGTCGTTAGCTACAGTTCTGCCTTGGACGTTTAAGGGAAGGCTTATTTAGACGGATACGCTGTCAAAAAGTCTGATGGTATAAATACACATAGGAAACACTTTCTGAACGTCTTCGCGTTCATATGAATGCATGAGGAAATGTTTCGATTTTACAGGGTTTCTGCAGGTTTCACGAAAAGTGTATGCAAACAAAATATCTCAATATGGTTTCTAAATGTCAGAGTCGAAAAGTTTGAAAATACTACTTTATATTACTTTTTAAGTCATTTTACAAAAACAAAACTTGAATGGTTTGGCTCCCAGAATTCTTATTCATTATTAACTTACTTATTTGTTATTTCGATTTTTTTGTCTTGTTTCCAGCCAAAATATTTGGCCGAGAGACAACTATTTGAAAATCTGTAATCTGAGGGTGCAAAAAATTAAAATATTGAGGAAATCGCCTTTAAAGTTGTCCAAATGAAGCTCTAAGCAATGCATATTGCTAATTAAAAATTACATTTTGATATATTTGTGGTAGGAAATTCACAAAATATCTTCATGGAACATGATCTTTATCCTATCCTGATTTTTGGCATAAAAGAAAAAAGTATCATTTTGACTCACACAGTGTATGTTTTTTAAATGTTTAAGTGAGCTGCACTGCAAAAAATGCTTTGCTTACTTAGATTTTTGTCTTGTTTTCAGCCAAAATATCTAAAAATTCTTCAATCAAGAAGGATTTTCTAGACGAGAAATAATTATTTTCTTGTTTCCAGAAAAAAACAAGTCAAAATTAAGTGAGTTTTTGCTTAGAACAAGCAAAATAATCTGCCAATGGGTTAAGCAAAAAAAAAAAAAAAATATTTCAAACAGAAAACAATATTTTTCTTACCCCATTAGCACATTATTTTGCTTGTTTCAAGCAAAAACATGCATAATTTGGACTTGTTTTTTTTCCTGAAAAGAAGAAAATAATTATTACACGTCTAGTGTAATAATGTCATGTTATGCCCTTCATTTTTTTTCTCTTGTTGTGAAATTATTTAAAAATCTAAGTAAGAAACATCTAAACATCTAAAGATGTAGATGTAGTTCAATAGCTTTTAATTCATTTTTGCAAACACAATATTTTAAAGCGATAGTGGATTTAATATCTTCTGATCACAAAAAAAGTTATGCCCTTAATTTTTTCTTCTCTTGTGAAATTATTTAGCTTGTTTCAAGCAAAAACATGCTTAATTTCGACTTTTTTTTTTTTTTTTCTGAAAACAAATTTTTTTTTTACTTGTCTAGAAAATCCTTCTTGATTTAAGAATTTTTAGTTATTTTGTCTGGAAACAAGACAAAAAATCTAATTAAGAAAATTTCACTGCAATTTTTGCAGTGAAATAAATTTCTAAAGATGTACATTAGCTTTTAATTCATTTTTGCAAATACAATATCTTAAAGTGATCATGAGTATAATTTTACTCTATCTTCTGATCGCAAAAAAAAAAAGAAAAAGTTATGCCCTTCATTATTTTCTCTTGTTTAGATATGCGTTTTCTGAAAAAAAAAAAAAAAAAAAAGTTTTTGATTCAACAAAAAAAAAAAAAAGAACAAGTATCTGTCAATGGAGTTAAAAGTTTTCATCCCCCATTAACAGATATTAGGTCTTGTTTTGTGCAAACTCACTAAATTTCAGTTTCTAAGAAGTTCAGTTTCACATCTTCATTTTGCATCTCCAGTAAAATCAAATCGAATCAAATTGATAAAACCAATCAAATTGATATTTGCACTGAAAAATAAGGCAAAAATAATGAAGAAGATAGTCATTTTTGCAGATTTTGACTGCTCTGTTTTAAGACCTTAAGGCCTTAATTTGTGGAAGGGTGAATTAATACTTTTTTTAAATCGGCAGAAACCCTGACTTTAGTTTTTTTAATCACATTAAAGCTTTATCTCAGCTCACTTAAACATTTATAAAATGTAAATATGTTCACAGAAGTTAAACAACTAAAGCTATTTGACAAAAAATGCATGCATAAAAAGAAAGGCTCAGAAAGAAGTAAGAAGTGCCATTTTAGATGGAGTTTAGCAATGGCGATGTTGTTTCTTTGATGCTGCGGTGTTAGCTGAGCTCTGAGTTCATAATGAAAGTTTCTATTTGTGAACCACACCTTGTGCAGGTTTTACAGACATTAAAAGCAGCGGTGATATTTCTTGCATCATTTAGTTCACACCTCAATGCTGTTCGGGCCTAAAAAAGAAATCACATGCACGTTTGGTTTTCACACTTGACATATTTTGACATGCTCATCGTCTGCTAATTTCAGTTTCAGGTGTCAGGACTGCTGTATGACAAAAACAAGATGCTGACATGTTTTGATTTGTTCAAGCTTAACATTTGTTTGATGGATACTAAACGCTCACTAAAACAAACGTTAATAGAGTTGTGTTGTACGCTGTCATAAATTTACCTTTGTCCCTTAGAAGCTATTTTCATATACTACATACAATAAAAAACGTGTGTCAAAAATGTCAAATACTTCAATTAATTAATAGGAAACGTACAAAAACAAGATGCTGACATACTTTCATTTGTTAAAACTTAAAATAGAGTTGTATTTTACAGGTCAAAACTTTACTTTCACCCCCTTAGAACTTATTTTCATATATTTTACTTAATAAACACAGTTTATCGATTAGATCAAATAGATATTAAGGCGAGACACTGCAGGTATATAGGGTAAAATAAAAAAATATAATAGTTATCACCTTACACTGTAAAAAGTTTTCACTAGATTCAACTTAAAAACATAAGTTCAGCAGCTGCCTTAAGTTTTTAAGTTATATCAGCTTAAAACTACAAGTTATTTTAACTTATTACAATAAAAATGAGTTGATATAACTTGTGAGTTTAAATGACTTAAGTTGATTTAACTTACAATCTTAAGGCAGCTGCTAAACTTAAGTTTTTAAGTTGAAACTGGTGAAAACTTTTTACCGTGTACTTACTCAGGTGATTGATTACATTGATAATTGCAAACGTTTTTTGTATTACAAGTTTTCTAAAATGTTAGGTTTAAATATGCAAATGAGGCATTATTTAATGAAATATGCACTAATTTTCACACAAAAATCTAAACACTAGATGAAGTCAGTTTCAAAATTCTTGTTTATTTTCTTAATTTTTTTTTTTTTTGACATATTAGAGTCAAATGTTTTTACGGGATCTCATTTTGTCACTCCATAATTCAGAAAATTTTTCGAACAGGCAGAAAACTATATATATATATATATATATATATATATATATATTTTTTTTTTTTTTTTTTTACATTTTTTGGAGGGAATAAAATGTTGTATAAAATCAAGCAAATTATATATGAGTAAATCCCTCTGTAAAAATCTTCAGGATATAGACAGGAATAAAAATGTAAAGTTTGGTGTGTGTAAGTGCTACTGAAGTGGAGATTTATGGCTCAGTGTAGGAGAAAAAACACATTTTGAGAAAACGGCCTTTAGAAATATGCATTATAATTGAAATCTATTTACACAAATAGATAAAGTGCTAAAAAAAAGAAACACTTAAAAGTGACTTTCGGATGTTTTCTTTCCACTAGTCTGAAAAAAACACCAAAAAGCCAAAAATATCAAATACTTCAATTAATTAATAGAAAACGTACAAAAACAAGATGCTGACATACTTTCATTTGTTAAAACTTAAAATAGAGTTGTATTTTACAGGTCAAAACTTTACTTTTAGCCCCTTAGAACTTATTTTCATGTATTTGATTTAAAAAAAACTGATTGATTAGATATTAAGACAAGACACTGCAGGTGAATAGAGTAAAAAACATAAATAATAGTTATCACTTTACTTACTCAGTTGATTATTTACATTGATAATTGCAAAAAAAATTTGTATTACAAGTTATCTAAAATGTTAGGTTTAAATATGCAAATGAGGCTGTATTTAATGAAATATGTGCTAATTTGCATACATTTCTAGTACAAAAATCTAAACACTGGATGAAGTCAGTTTCAAAATTCTTTTTACATTTTTTTTTTTTACATTTTAGAGTCAAATTTTTTACAGAGGAGATCTCATTTTGTCACTCCATAATTCAGAAAATATTTAGAACAGACAGAAAACTAATGTAGAGAAAATAGCCTTTAAAAATATGTATTGTAATTGAAATCTATTGACACAAATGGATAAAGTGCTATAAAAGAAACACTTAACAGTGTCTTTTGGACGTTTTCTTTCCACTAGTTTAAAAAAACAGCAAAAAGCCCAAAATCTCAAATTTGACAGGTGCTTGAAAAAACAGTATTTTTGCCTGGATACTAAACGCTCACTAAAACAAACGTAAATAGAGTTGTGTTGCACGGTGTCAGAATTTTACTTTTGTCCCTTAGAAGCTATTTTCATATACTACATGCAATTAAAAAACACATGGTGTCAAAAATGTCAAATACTTTAATTAATTAATAGGAAACGTACAAAAACAAGATGCACGCAACAACAAGCAAATTATATATGAACAAATCCCTCTGTAAAAACCTTCAGGATATAGACAAGAATAAAAATGTAAAGTTTGGTGTGTGTAAGTGCGACTGAAGTGGAGATTTATGACTCAGTGTAGGAGAAAAAACTCATTTTGAGAAAATGGCCTTTGAAAATCTGTATTGTAATTGAAATCTATTGACACAAATAGGTAAAGTGCTATAAAAGAAACACTTAATAGTGTCTTTTGGAATGTTTTCTTTCCACTAGTCTGAAAAACACATTATGAAAAACCAAAAAGCCCAAAATCTCAAACTTGAAAACTGTTGAAAAAATATTAATAAAACAAATGTAAAAGTACCAAACGTTCCACTGTCCGCTAAGAGCATTTAGCATAATTTAATTATAAAACTAGATGTTAAAGCCAGCAAAAGGTCACCCACGTGCCACAAACACAAAACTTTTCACACAGTATCAAAATGAGGTTAAACGGCTGTTGAAAAACGGCTTTGTTCTCTCATTTGTGAAGTGAAACATGCTAATCGAACACGACAGTTGTTTTAACCTTTATCCAGCACTGCCATACCTTCGACATGTCCAAGAGCACGTGAATCTGGGGTTTTTCCACCGCGATGGGTTATTAGCATGATGCTAGAGCTGATTGACTGAAGTACTGAAGTTTAGCTTGACAGATTTCAGACAACTCAGTCTTTTCTTAAAGGTCATTATGGCTTTTGAACAACCACCGGTTGAGTTTCAATCTGACGCATAAATGCTAAATATGTCGTTGAAAAACCAAGACCACCTTTAGCTTGTCACGTTTCCTTTTTCAGAGTTTCAGACAAAAGTTTGATTGCTTGTTGTTTTAGTGTTTCATAAGATCAACTGTGGTTTAATACTTGCATTTGTAATACTTGTAGCTGGTCTCGTATCACATTGTGGTATCTTTCTTTGAGGCCGAGCGGCTTCGGCTGAGAACTAAAAAAAAAAAAAGAGGAAGCTGTTTTCTGATGCGTTGCACAGTTATCACTCTCTATCATCATAATTACCATATGTATACAGTACAATTAAGCCTCTTTCAAGTTTTTCCCACAGTAATCATCCAAACATGTGGCTTCATTTTCTGCAGAAAATTCAGACATTTGCTCCATTATGCCGCATTGTTCCAGAGGACAAAAACAATGCATGCATTAGCATCGCAATTTGCGTCTTTATTAGAGCTCTATTTGGCCTTGCTCGTACCTTTCATGAAAGAAAGGAACGCAAACAATAAAGTCTAGAGCTGCTCGACTGCCTTTCAAAGTGGAATTTACATGCATGCATGCATGCATGCATACTACACTTTCTAAATGTTTAAGTATCAAATATATACAAATATATAATATAAAATATAATATAAATATATATATATAAAATATATTGTCTATATATCTATATATCTGAAGTTAAAACATATGAAACCTGAACAACAAGTGTGCAAATGTATGCAAATGTAATATTTGTGCACTTTTTATACATGAAAATATACTTTCATCTGTCATCTGCAAAGCATATGAAACCTGAACTAAAAGTGCATGATGTTTCCAATGTAATATTTGTACATAAAATACATTTCCATATAAAACATATTGTCATCTGAAGTAAAAAACATATATTAAAATTGAAACTATTTTTAAATTTTTATATTTAAAATTTTACTGTTTATTGTAAATATTTCAAATAAAAAATGTATCGCTGAAAAAAATATGATTTTTGCATAAGACATGAAAAAGCAAAATATAGTTTGATGTACACTGCAAAAAATGTTCTTTTTTGTCTTGTTTCTAGCCAAAATATCTAAAAATTCTTAAATCAAGAAGGATTTTCAAGACAAGTAAAAATTATTGTCTTGTTTTCAGAAAAAAAAAGTCAAAATTAAGTGTGTTTTTGCTTAAAACAAGCAAAATAATCTGCCAGTGGGGTAAAAAAAAAAATCTTGTTTCGTGTTTGAAATAAGATTGTTTGCAGTGTATGCATGCAAACGTAAGCATTTTTATGCATGCAAACATATAATCAGACAATGTACCTATATAAAACAAATCATATATGTGACCCTGGACCATAAAACCAGTCTTAAGTATTTGTAGCAATAGCCAAAAATACATTGTATGGGTCAAAATGATCTCTTTTTTTTTCTTTTATGCCAAAAAACATTAGGATATTAAGTAAAGATCATGTTCCATGAAGATATTTTGTAAATTTCCTACCATAAATATATCAAAATATAATTTTTGATTAGTAATATGCATTGCTAAGAATTTCATTTGGACGACTTTAAAGGCGATTTTCTCAATATTTAGATTTTTTTTGCACCCTCAGATTCCAGATTTTCAAATAGTTGTATCTCAGCCAAATATTGTCCTATCCTAACAAACCATACAACAGTGTAATGCTTATTTATTCAGTGATGTGTCATAGATGAGAGATCACTGATGTGTAGTTTGTTAGGATAGGACAATATTTGGCTGAGATGAAACTATCTGAAAATCTAGAACCTGAGGGTGCAAAAAAAAATCTAAATATTGAGAAAATCGCCTTTAAAGTTGTCCAAATGAAGTTCTTAGCCATGCATATTACTAATCAAAAATTACGCTTTTATATATTTACATTTCCATATGGATTGCATGTACAGGGCTTGAGTTTTTTTGCTCATTTTTGCATACTGAAGTTAAATCACAGAAAAATAACAACGCGTTATGCAGAAAAGTTGTGATTTGAGCCTTACTATGGGCGCACTAGTGACACTTGTGAATGATCTTACGTTAACTCCACACTGAATGCATGTTCCGAAGACGCTCTTAAGTCAAAGCCCATACCATCACAATCCAGCGCCCGTCATTTCATGTCATATTTATCTAATTGTTTGTTTCAAGGCCAATCAAGTTCGGAGCGCAGCAGCTAAAATTAGACGAAGATGACTCACATCTGAAATCATCTAAAGGTTACCTGATTCTAAAGAGCTGTAATTGCACTGGTAAGCCTATTAGAGCTCAGAAAAAGGACATTCTTATGTTGTTTCAAGTGCTGTTATGCTCAGGCACAATGCACACCAGTGACTTCAGCTATTAGCTTCATATGCTACTTAGACTGACTACGGATATGTGAAGTTATGTGGTCTGGCATAAGTGATCCAGAAGATGGACTTAGATGAGCTAATTGATTAATAAGGAACAGACTTGCTAATATTCACTAAATATTAGTATATATTATTATTGCATAAAATATTCCTAAAACACTAATTTTACATATTGCTTAGTCAAAATTCTCTAAAAGAAATTAAGTAATAATTTATAATAAGGTTTAATTCATTGACATTAGTTAATGCATGAACATTTTTACAGCATTTATTAATCTAGGTTCATTTTAATTTATGAAAATGCTATTGTTTGCTATCCATAATACATAATTTATTCAACTTTAACTTAAGTACACAATTACAAAATGCTAAAATGTAGTCTAAAAGCTTTGTTGAGTTGAGCTTTTAAAGCTGTAAAATCAAGTTTTTTTGTTGTATTTTGTTTAGTTTTTTTGGTTATGCAAACATTAAGCAAACATTTGAACAAAATGTTCTATTAATGTCACTGGAATAATGTTTATTCACTGTGATTGTTATAAATGTGACCACAAAATCAAGTAGAAATAGCCAAAAAATACATTGTATGGGTCAAAATTATTGATTTTTCGTTTATACCGAAAATCATTGGGATATTAAGTAAAGATCATGTTGCATGAAGATATTTTGTACATTTCCTACTGTAAATATATCAAAACTTAAATATGCATTGCTAAGAACTTCATTTGGACAAATTTAAAGGTGATTTTCTCAATATTTCGATTTTTTTTTTGCACCATACATCAATGGAAAGCTTATTTAGTCAGCTGATGTATAAATCTCAGTTTTCACAAATAAGAAAAAACAACAGGAAAAAAAAAACATTAAATTAGGTAAAAATTTACAAAAAGGTTCAATTAACTTTTCTTTACATTTTTAAAGCATTTATTAATTAGGTTAACATTAATTTATTATAAAAAAACACTATTGTTATTAATTCACGTTGATTTATAATGCATTACCTACAGTTAGTTTATACAACTCAAACTTAACTATACAAAAAGTGCATTAGTACATGCATAAATTTACATTAACCTAGATTAATAAAATGTTGGATAGAAAAGACAGAGCAAAACTCAAAATGATCGTATCTGCTGCGATCACAGTATTTAAATAAGAAAAACAGCAGGCTGCGGTTCAACAAATCATCAGCGTTTCCTCAACTAAACATCATTCAATATTCTCCAGCATGGGAATACAACACACAAGTCAAAAGTCAGCATTCGTATTTGGAAGTATATCTCCAAAAAGCCAGTTCCATCATATCAAACTACCATTTTATGATGCGCAAATCCCATTCCCTAAAACAGCACAACCGCTTCTTATCAGAGGCTGAGGAGATATCAGGAGCAATCGTGTTTTTCATCAGTCTCGGCCTGCGCTCGCTTTTATTGTCACAGAAAATGAGAAGCTCGCTGTGGTGCTGCGGGGGGAGGAGGAGGGAATAAAAGTACGGCGAACATCCCGATGCATAATGCAAGAGCCGCGCGTGTTTATATGTGCTGATGATTCGCTCGAGCCGCCGAAAACGCTCTTTATCGCCACACTCCTGCTACACACATCACACATCTGCTGTTTGTTAGTGTGAGAGCAGAAGAGAGCCACGCACTTAACAACAACTCACATTAGCTTAGCAAAGCTATTGCAGGCGGCACTGTGACTAGCGCGCATGTACTGTACTTCAAGTGATCAGATTCAGCATTCTCGTCTGCTAGACCTGAAAACAGCTGAAAAAACCCACAGACGCACATTAAAGAGAGAACCTGATACAAACAGAGAATTTCACACAGCATAGCAACACCCTAGCAACCACCTAGTCCAACCTAGCAACCTCCTAGCAACTAGAACACTTTAGAAACTTTGTAGAAATGACCTAGTAACCTCCTAGCAACTGGAACACCTTAGAAGCTTAGTTTTAAGAACCCTAGAAACCACCCCCAGCACCCCAGCAACATCATAGCAACTAGAACACATTAGAAACGTTGTAGAAATACCATAGCAACCACCCACAGCATCCTAGCAACCTCCTAGCAACTAGAACACTTTAGAAACTTTCTAGAAATGCCATATCAACCACCCACAGCACCCTAGCAACCTCCTAGCAACTAGAACAATTTAGAAACTTTGCAGAAATGCCATAGTAACCACCCACAGCATCCTAGCAACCCCCTAGCAACTAGAACACTTTAGAAACTTTGTAGAAAAATGACCTAGTAACCTCCTAGCAACTGGAACACCTTAGAAGCTTAGTTTTAAGAACCCTAGAAACCACCCCCAGCACCCCAGCAACATCATAGCAACTAGAACACATTAGAAACTTTGTAGAAATACCCTAGCAACCACCCACAGCACCTAGCAACCTCCTAGCAACTAGAACAATTTAGAAACTTTGTAGAAATGACCTAGTAACCTCCTAGCAACTGGAACACCTTTAGAAGCTTAGTTTGAAAAACCCTAGAAACCACCCCCAGCACCCCAGCAACCTCATAGCAACTAGAACACATTAGAAACTTTGTAGAAATACCCTAGCAACCACCCACAGCATCCTAGCAACCTCCTAGCAATTGAAACACTATAGAAACGTTGTAGAAATGCCCTAGCAACCACCCACAGCATCCTAGCAACTAGAACACTTTAGAAACTTTCTAGAAATGCCATAGCAACCACCCACAGCACCCTGGCAACCTCCTAGAAACTAGAACACCTTAGAAACTTTGTATAAATACCCTAGCAACCTACTAGCAACTAGAATACCTTAGAAACTTTGTTTAAAAATACCCTAGCAACCTCCCAGCAACTAAAACACCTTAGAAACTTTGTAGAAATACCCTAGTAACCACCCAAAGCATCCTAGCAACCTCCGAGCAACTAGAACATCTTACAACTTGGCAGAAATTTCCTAGCAACCTCCTAACAATTAGAACACCTTAGAAACGTTGTTGGAAATACCCTAGTAACCACCCACAGCACCCTAGCAACCTCCTAGTAATGAGAACACCTTAAAAACTTGGCAGAAATGCCATAGAAACCACCCACAGCACCCTGGTAACCACCTAGAACACTTTAAAAACTTTGTAGAAACATTCTAGCAACTAGAACACTTTAAAAATCTTTGCAGAAATACAACCACCCACAGCACCCTAGCAACCTACTAGCAACTAGAACACCTTAGAAACTTTGTTTAAGAAAAACCTCCTAGAAACTAATACACCTTCAAAACCACCCACAGCACCCTAGCAACTCAAACACCTTAAAAATTAAAAACAAATAGAACACCTTAGAAACTTTGTAGAAATGTCCTACAGTAGCAATTGGCCATAGCACCCTGGTAACCACCTAGAACACTTTAGAAACCTTGTAGAAATGCCCTAACAACCATTCACAGAACTCTAGCAACTACATAGAACACTTTAGACATTTCATAGAAATGCCCTAGCAACCTCCCACATCATCAAAGTGGTCAAGCATCACATTTTCTTGACAAATGTAAAAATTTGTTTCCTGTTAAGAGTCTGTAAATCTGCACAGTTCATGAAAAACCTTCATGCGGTTGCCGAGCCATCAACTATGATGCCTTATGTAAAGGTTAGTTTCATTTATAGAGAACAGAGAGATATGGCAGCGCTCGGACCGTCCATCACCGACATACGTGTGAAGGAAGAATACGTTTTTCCACAACAGCTATGACATTTACAAGAGACTCAAGAGAGAGAGAGTCTATTTTAAAGAGAAAAAAGTGGTAGAGACATTCAGAAAGTTGGTGTTTGGTGAGAAATGAGAGTGGGGGGGTTCCCCAGGTGAGAGTGAGTGAGTAAGAGCGAGAGAGATAGAGAATATGATGGTGTGAGAGAGAAGCTGTGGTTTCATAATGCTAGAGACCTGCAGGTCATGCATGACTATATAAAAGGGCCTTAAATCATAAATTTTTATCACATCAGTGAATGCTTCTTGCACCACAATAATAGTTTCGTAATTTTTCAGAATCTTTCTGCTTTTTTTTATTTTTTTGCTTCAGCACCTTTAAGACTTATACGTAAACGCCCTGTTTTCTTTGCGGGTTTGCTGTCGGTTCAATATACTGTGGTTTCAAACTGCTCCATCCTTCAATAACAGCCTTTTTGTAAAGCATAAAAGCAATCTTCATTCATTGTGCGGCTTAAATTGTTCACTTTGCAGCGTATTCTGGCCAAAAACACCCCTAAATGACATGTAAAATTGTTTGTGCATACCGTTTAGGGGTGGGTAAAGCTGATATAGTTAATAAATGACTCACAATATATAAAATGCATACACTGCCACTCAAAAATTTGGGATTAGAACGATTTTTAATGGTTTTTAAAGACGTTTCTTTTGCTCATCAAGGCTGCATTTATTTGATCAAAAATACAGAAAAAAACTGTAATATTGTAAAATAATATCTATGTAAATATATTTTAAAATGTAATTTATTCCTGTGATACAAAGCTACATTTTCAGCATCATTACTCCAGTCTTCAGTGTCACATGATCCTTCAGAAATCATTCTAATATGCTGATTTGTTATCAATGTTAAAAACAGTTGTGCTGCTTATTATTTTTGGAACTTGTGATACTTTTTTGAGGATTCTTTGATCTATAAATGCTTCAAAAGAACAGAATTTATTTAAAATAGAAAGGTTTTCTACAAATATACACTATACTGTTCAAACGTTTGGGGTCAGTAAATTTTTATTCTTTCTTTTTTGAAAGAAATTAATAGTTTGATTGAAAAGAATCACAAGTTAAAAAAATATTTGGCAGCACAACTGTTTTCAACATTGACAATTCTAATAATAAATCAGCATATTAGAATTATTTCTGAAAGATCATGTGACACTGAAGACTGGAGTAACAGCTGATGAAAAATCAGCTTTCCATCAAAGGAATAAATTATATTTTAAAGCATATTAAAATAAAAACCATTATTTTATATTGAAATAACATTTTACAGTTTTTTCTAGTATTTTTAATCAAATAAATTCAGCCTAGATGAGCACAAGAGACTTCTTTAAAAAAAACACAAGTCTTACTGATCCCAAACTTTTGAGACTTTAAAATATGGTGCATCTGTCTCTGTGTACAGTTGATCAGAAAATGCATGAGAAGTAAGTGACAATGTGTTTACGGTCAGTGATTACAACTTCTGTCTGTCCTTGGTTATTTTATTAAATAACAAAGCAGAACATCCACCTTATTTTTTAACACACTAACAAGAAGTGTTATGTTGCAAACTGGTATCATATTGTTTTAATTTATTATCATAACCATAAATGCATTGGCTTGTAGTACAAATAACTATTATTTACAGCAGGTTTTTCTATCCTACAGTGGCTAGTAAATGCAAAGTCTTAAAATACTTTATTTCTGCATTGAAAAATAAGATGCATACAGTTCTTCTTATGGTTATGTAAGTGTCCCAAAACATAGCATAATGGGATATTTCTCTGGAATTTCTCAAGACCAAATAGGCCATATTTGCCGCATGCCATCTAATACTCTGTGTTCATTGTGACGTTAAAATGTACATTCGGTTTGCTCTTTGAATAATGAAATTGGCTGGTAAAAGCAGTCAGGGCTTGTATGACTTATTCAAAAGCACATTAGCAATCAGCAAAACCAGCAAGTTAGTGACTTATGGAGGAAAGTGTTTACAAAGGACCCCTAATGAAGTCTTAATTATGTTTAATCACGTTGCCTACCTCATTGTTGTTTTGATATGGAATAGTGACTGAACAGAATATGCAAATGTTTTGCGAGCTAATGGTTGACATGCAGCTGCGAACGCAGTCGTTTCTTAACTCATTCCGCATGATGACCTTTTAAGTGGAGCAAAAAGAGCGAAAGTGACAATACTGATGAATAATGGATGATTAAAAAGGCTTTCGAAAAGCTTAATGGTGGAATTAAATTTACTATAATAACAGATTTGCATGGGGCCCATCATTCCGCTAATATTTAAAGTGGAAGTTTAAATATAGCTTTATGGCATGGCATTGAGAGATATGATAAAGCGCATTGTATGCATAATGCACAGACTTCAACATCCTGCTGTACTCCAGGAGAACAGCTTTTCATTGTATAATTCAAGGTCAGAGGCACCTCATGCCTCTGTTTATCCCCCATATTCAGAAACATCTAAACCTAAACAAGCAATTCTGCACACAGGAATATGCATTTGTGCGTTACACAATGCTTTACCAAATTATCAGCATTTACAAAGTTTAACACTTAGGCTGCAGAAATTGATTTTTTTACTCAGTCTTGTTTTGCAGTACAAATATCTACACATTATTAAAACAAGATTTACTTTAGATGCAAAAGAAATCTTAAGACATTAAGTCATGTTTCTAAAATAAATCAAATATTCTGTGATGTACTGAAATATAATTACAAGCACTTCATACGTTTCAAAGGCTTTTATCGACAATTACATGACATTTATGCAAAGAGTCA
Source organism: Garra rufa (assembly GCF_049309525.1). NCBI lineage: Eukaryota > Metazoa > Chordata > Actinopteri > Cypriniformes > Cyprinidae > Garra > Garra rufa. Next base: position 45,699,619 of record NC_133372.1, read on the forward strand.
GTATTTGCAGTGTTGGCCCTTCTTTTTCAGGACCTCTGCAATTGGACTGGGCATGCTCTCAATCAACTTCTGGGCCAAATCCTGACTGATAGCAACCCATTCTTTCATAATCACTTCTTGGAGTTTGTCAGAATTAGTGGGTTTTTGTTTGTCCACCCGCCTCTTGAGCATTGACCTTCTCAATGGGATTAAGATCTGGGGAGTTTCCAGGCCATGGACCCAACATTTCAACATTTTCGTCCCCGAGCCACTTAGTTATCACTTTTGCCTTATGGCACGGTGCTCCATCGTGCTGGAAAAGGCATTGTTCTTCACCAAACTGTTGTTGGAAGAAGTTGCTGTTGGAGGGTGTTTTGGTACCATTCTTTATTCATGGCTGTGTTTTTGGGCAAAATTGTGAGTGAGCCCACTCCCTTGGATGAGAAGCAACCCCACACATGAATGGTCTCAGGATGCTTTACTGTTGGCATGACACAGGACTGATGGTAGCGCTCACCTTTTCTTCTCCGGACAAGCCTTTTTCCAGATGCCCCAAACAATCGGAAAGAGGCTTCATTGGAGAATATGACTTTGCCCCAGTCCTCAGCAGTCCATTCGCCATACTTTTTGCAGAAGATCAATCTGTCCCTGATGTTTTTTTTTTTTGGTGAGAAGTGGCTTCTTTGCTGCCTTTCTTGACACCAGGCCATCTTCCAAAAGTCTTGGCCTCACTTTGCGTTCAGATGCGCTCACACCTGCCTGCTGCCATTCCTGAGCAAGCTCTGCACTGGTGGCACCCCGATCCCGCAGCTCAATCCTCTTTAGAATGCCCTGAAGCCTTCTTAACAAGAATTGAACCTCTTTCCTTGAAGTTTTTGATGATCCTATAAATTGTTGATTTAGGTGCAATCTTAGTAGCCACAATATCCTTGCCTGTGAAGCCATTTTTATGCAACGCAATGATGGCTGCACGCGTTTCTTTGCAGGTCACCATGGTTAAGAATGGAAGAACAATGATTTCAAGCATCACCCTCCTTTTAACATCTCAAGTCTGCCATTCTAACCCAATCAGCCTGACATAATGATCTCCAGCCTTGTGCTCGTCAACATTCTCTCCTGAGTTAACAAGACAATTACTGAAATGATCTCAGCAGGTAATTAAATGACAGCAATGAAATGCAGTGGAAAGGTTTTTCGGAATTAAGTTAATTTTCATGGCAAAGAAGGACTATGCAATTTATCTGATCACTCTTCATAACATTCTGGAGTATATGCAAATTGCTATTATAAAAGCTTAAGCAGCAACTTTTCCAATTTACAATATTTATGTAATTCTCAAAACTTTTGGCCACGACTGTACACTGCCGCTCAAAAGTTTGGTATCAGTAAGACTTGTAATGTTTTTTAAAGAAGTCTCTTTTGGCTGCATTTATTTGATCAAAAATACAGAAAAAACAGTAATATTGAAAAATGTTATTACAATATAAAATAATGGTTTTTATTTTAATATACTTTAAAATATAATTTATTCCTGTGATGCAAAGCTGAATTTTCAACAGCTGTTACTCCAGTCTTAAGCGTCACATGATCCTTCAGAAATCATTGTAACATGCTAATTTTTTATTAGAATTATCCACTTTTGGAACCTGTGATTCTTTTTTCAGGATTCTTTGATGAATAACAAGTTAAAAAGAACAGCATTTATTTAAAATAGAAATGTTTTTTAACAATGTAAATCTATGCTATCACTTTTTATTAATTTAACACATCCTTCGTGAATCAAAGTAATAATTTCTTTCAAAAAAAAGAAAGAATAAAATCTACTGACCCCAAACTTTTGAGAGAATACTTTTCTATTTTAAATAAATGCTGTTCATTTCAACCTTTTATTGATCAAAGAAATCCTAATTCCAAAAAAAAGTATCACAGGTTCCAAAAAAAAAGCAGCATATTAGAATGATTTCTAAAGGATCATGTGACACTGAAGACTGGAGTAACGATGCAAAAAAAACCTGCAATTATAAGCAATATAACAGTGATGCATGGCTTAATGAACACCACAATCTTAAAAAGACAAAGTAAGTAACTCTCCTTTCTGTCCTTCAGTGTTTCAATTGCGTTTGTTTTCATTTGGCCGTGTCTCTAAACGAGTGTTATTGTATTATTTATCTCCCCCAGAGCTATGACTATCTCCATCCTTAGTTGTACCCGCCGTCCTACCGCTGCCAAGACAACAGCAATGGATTTAAAACAACACAGGCAATTAATGAAGAACGAGTGGCGTTCTGCAGTATTTTAAGAGCGATAGAAAAGCTTTCAGTGGCCTTGGACGTGGAGTGTCGGTGTGGGAGGCCGAAGGGCCGCTGGAGTTGCTCCTCTGTCTGTACTCAAGTGTTTCTCTACTCAGAGGTGATACGGAGTTGATTTAGGTGCCGGATATTTAACCTCTTTTGCCGACGGCTGTCATTAAGAGTCCAAAAATAATGAATAAAATTAAAAATAAACTCTAGCCGTTAAAAGTGAACTGTGCCATTTTTAAAAAATAAAAATGCTACAGAATGTTGGACTTAAAAACAACATGAAATGCTGTTTGTAATGCATACCTCCAAAATGTAAAACAAAATATGCAACAAGACAAAAAAAGAAGGAGTTCAAGGAAAAGCTGCCTTCATATCTAAATCGTTACTTAATACAACTTAACATTTCACTTTTTTGAGTTGGCTAAACTTAACATTGTTGACTCAACAAATAGTTTTTTTTGTTTTTTTTTACAGTGAGCTGCCTTACAATTTAAGTTGAATCAACTCAAATATCTAAGGTGTCACTTAGTACAACTTAACATTTCAAGTTGACTAAAGCTTTTTGAGTTGACTGAACTTAAAATTTTAAGGCATTGTGGTAACAAATTATTTTAAGTTGACTCAACAAATAGTTTTTTTTTACAGTGAGCTGCCTTACAATAAGTTGAATCAACTCAAATATCTAAGCTGTCACTTAGTACAACTTAACATTTCAAGTTGACTAAAGCTTTTTGAGTTGACTGAACTTAAAATTTTAAGGCATCGTGGTAACAAATTATTTTAAGTTGACTCAACAAATAGTTTTTTTTTTTTACAGTGAGCTGCCTTACAATAAGTTGAATCAACTCAAATATCTAAGCTGTAAATATCATGTAACAACATTTGGAATAGGTTTAAAAATATGTAAAATTTATTATACAATTTTTGATTAAATATTTCCTGGATGCACTGGCATTTGAATGACATGTGACAATATTTGGGAAATATTTAAATATTATTATTAAATTTATTTAAAGAAATTGCTGAATACATTAGCATTTAAATGCCATGTAACAATATCTGGAATAGATTTAAATGTAATTGTAACAAGAACAAAATAGATCGGCGTTAGATAGATAACTTGTTCTGCTGACCCAAAATGTACCAGAAACGGTAAAATGCTAGTAAACAGCTAAAACACAGTAGAATTATGGTGGCGAATTTTCAGAAAACACTAAATCTACTTATTTTTGCCATTACTTTTAATTGCGCTTCTGCCACGGAAATGGCACACTTCACCCTTAATAAACAGGAATGAATCTCTCTTCACTGCTGCCCTCTCCAGACACATAAACAAAGTCAAACATTAATAAAAAATATAAACATCCAGCATTATGCGTTCAAAGTCTATAGTTTTTGTCTTTCTTACACTGAAAAAAATGCTTTTCATACTTAGATTTTTTGTCTTGTTTCCAGCCAAAATATCTAAAAATTCTTAAATCAAAGAGGAAGTAAAAATTATGTTCTTGTTTTCTGAAAAAAAAAAAAGTCAAAATTAAGTGAGCTTTTGCTTAGAACAAGCAAAATAATCTGCAAAAGGGGTAAGCAAAAAAATCTTATTTCAAACAGAAAACAAGATTATTTTTCTTACCCCATTGGCAGATTATTTTGCTTGTTTCAAGCATCTGGACTTAATAATAATGTTCTCTAAACATCTACATGTTATTTATACATTGTTTATGGTATATTTAAATTTGACGTTCATGTAACATTTCTGAAATGTTACTACTCATTTTAGAATGTTCAGGAAACATTCAAAAGTAACGTTTCCATAATGATCAAACGGAATGTTCACAAAACATTTTTAGAACTTTTGGACACTCACACACACAAAAAAAAGCTATTGATTTCCATAGTAGAAAAAAAAATACTATAGAAGTCATTGGCATTTTTCAAAATATCTTCTTTTTTGTTCAACAGCGGAAAAAAACTCACACAGGTTTGCAAACTGAGTGTGAACAAATTATGACAGAATATTAATTTTTGAGTGAACTAATAGAGAAGGTTGACAAAACATTCTTACAACATATTTTTGTTAGCTTGGCTGAAGTCTAAAGGAAAAACACACCAGGCTTACAATAAAAATCAGCCCTATTGTATTTCACTGGAATATAGTTAAAGGATTTTCAATGACATTGGTAAGTACCTATGAAACAGCTTTTACTATTCATGCCAAACAAAGTGTCTTCCAGCAATCAGTAGCTATACTGTACGAAACACAGCAGCATTATTACGGTAAAAGACACTATAGCGTGATTTCACATGGAAATGATTTGTGTCTAAAGGCAGGGACACAAACACGGAGGTTGGATTTAAATAAGGGGGTCGGACTCACGATGAAAAGAAGAAACTCACCGTTAGATTGCAATCAAGGTTTTATGCGCAGCACTCATCACAGAAAAGAAGCACGGCCGTTCACTAACAAGTGTACTTCTCTGAACACTCAAACTCCTGTCTGTTCAAACTGAAAGGTTCAAATTTGCATATACTTCCCATCAGCAGTTGTTACTGTATGTATAGTGTATTTACAGAATAACAGAAACATACTCTCTCTGCATTACAGTTCATTAGCAAGCATTAATGTTCCATCTGATTTTATGTCTTTTTATGTACATTTTCTCACTGCTCTGGGAATGCAAACATGAGCAGCACCTGCAGTCAGGGACGTTGCATATATGCAAGGCCCAGGACAACATGTTTATGGGTGGATCTTGTCATCACAGGGTGCAGGACAATGTTCCCCTGACAACAGCCCTGTCTACAGATGCATTCACATCATGTGTGTGTTTACAATGTGAACTTGCTGCCATCTAGTGCACTACACTGCATACTACAGTCTTGTCCGGTGTAACCGTGCATATAGTATATCCCAAACAATAGCCAGAGACACCAAATTTTATCCATCTATTTATCTATTTATGTATAGAAAATTATATTTAAAAAAGTTTGGGATCAGTAAAACGTGTAATGCTTTTTAAACGCTTTTCTGCTCATCAAGGCTGCGTTTATTTGATTAAAAATACAGAAAAAATTGTAATATTGTGAAATATTAATGCAATTCAAAATAATGTTTTTCTACTTTAATATACTTAAAAATATAATTTATTTCTGTGATGCAAAGCTGAATTTTCAGCATCATTACTTCAGTCTTCAGTGTCACATGATGCTTCAGAAATCATTCTAATATACTGATTTGTTATATTAGTTGTGCTGCTTAAATGTTTTTTTTTTTTTTTTTTTTGGAACCTGTCATACTTTTTTCAGGATTCTTTGATAAATAAAAGGTTTAAAAAAAACAGCATTTATTTAAAATAATTATTTTAAAAACTTTTGTAACAATAAACACCTCGTTCAATGTCAGTTTTTTTACTTTCTTTCTCTCTTTGAATGAAATTAATAGTTTTATTTTTAAAAAAGTGATAGTAAAGACTTAAGTCTTTTTAACTTTTTATTCAATAAAGAATCCTGGTTCAATCAATCACAGGTTCAAAAAAACATTAAGCAGCACAATTGTTTCCAACATTAATAATAAAAGTAATAAATTAGTATATTAAAATGATTTCTGAAGGATCATGTGACACTGAAGAGTGGAGTAATGATGCTAAAAATTTAGCTTTGCATCACATAAATAAATTATATTTTAAGGCATATTCAAATAAAAAATATAAAAATGTTGAATTGCAAAAATATTTCATAATATTATTTAGTTTTTCAGTATTTTTGATCAAATAAATGGAACTTTGATGAGCATAAGAGACTTTTTTTAAAAACATTAAATACCCAAACTTTTGAGTGGCAGTGTATCACCAAACAGAATAACAACCGTCTACCAAACTACATGCAAACAAGCAAACCTTCCCTTCTTTCCTTCCTAACTAACCAAATTCAAGAGCAAACAGAAAAGCACCAAGACAACACAGACAACCAAACCAGAGAAAGACAAAATCAGACGACAGAGAGCAATCAGTTTTCAGGATCATTTTTAGCCCAACAGACATATGTGCACTTTCTCCATGCAGTAAATACTCCTCTCCTGAATAATTGATATTGACTGCCTGTGCAGGTTACTATATTAAGTGCTGTGTGCTGTGCCAATGATTCTGACATCTAAAGGGCCCGTTATACAGATGCAGAATCATGCTGACAAGGTTCTGCGAGGCTCAGAAACAGGTTTGGAGAATAATTTTCACTACTGTAACTGCTTCCAAAATCTCACATGATCTGTTTACATTGTTCTGCCTGACAAATGTGTGACAAAATACTACAGAAATTGTCACTACAATAGATTACAATAGAAAAAATTCGAAAAGCATAATTCACATTTTGAATGAGATCGAATGTATCATTTATTATGATTTTACAATAACAATTGCAACTAGGAATAGTTACATTTTATATTGACACAACTACAGTTGCCATGGTTGCCATGTTTGTGAGAGCTGATTTAATTAAGTCATTTACTAAACAACTACTTTCAATAAATGATGCAGTCATTAAACTGATTTTATTGTGTTGCATATTCACAGATTGGTTTTAAAATAAAATAATTGCTTTGAATTGAGAATGAAAAGCCATTATGATTAACATTCAGTTAATTCGGTTTGGTCTGCCAAAACGTGCTCTGACTGAAAGCTGAAAGACAAATGGATTAATAAAAAAAAACACATTTGTGAAAAACACCAAAGGGCGCGTTTGCTGTTCTCTTACAAAAGAGGGCGCTGTTTTCAACATATTCACATTAGAGCATTTTAATGAAGAATCGTTTACAGCAAACAATTCAACACTTCATCAAAACACTTTATCCTCCACAACTCTGTGTCATTCAGCACCTGTCCTTAATATATTTGCATGCATTTCTCCTCCTCTAAAGTTTTGTAGGCCTGGAGGAGGAGCGATGCCGAGTCTGATTCATTTGAACAAATCGATTCGTTTTGGAAGCTTCGTTTAAACGAACCGATTCACCGACTCGTTTGAGTTGCACTCACAGAAACACAAGATAAATGTTCTAAATGAGAACATGACATTTTATTTGATTTATTTAGTTATTTTTTCAAGAGTGTTTAGTGGTATTTTATAAATAAAACAAGTAAAACGTTTTAACACGTTTTTTCCATTTTATGCTAATTTCAGCAAATTTGGTCATTCTATGGAAATGTCCATTTTTCTGTCCCTAGCCTTTACAGAAATATTACACTTTAGGGTTACAATTTCTTTATATTTTAAAATGAAACAATATGTAATTTGAACAATTACACCTTCTTGAGTCATTGATGTGGCAACATTTGTTTTTAAATTAATTATATAGAAATTCAAGCATCACAAAACTGTTCATCCCCACAGCCATGTACAAAGGGAAAGTGGTTTATTTTGAGGTCAAAAACAGTTTTTTCTACCATTTAAAATACAATAATGTATTCATAACTATCAAATATATGATGTAAATGGCATAAAAAATGAAATGTAGAATAAAAAACAATTATTTATTATACAATAACACACACAAAAAAACTTGCTATGTGTACTGTGTTAGGCTAAATGAGACGTGTCATAGCACTTGCATGTTATTGCTCTTTTGTTGATTTTGATTGCTTCCATTGTCCTCTTTCGTAAGTCGCTTTGGATAAAAGCATCTGCTGAATGTCTAAATGTAAATGTAAATATGATAAAATATATAAGTATTTGCCACTAGGTCATCTCTTTATTTCTTGCATTTCCATTATTTTTCTGTAACTCTGACTACATGTCCTGAACAAAATGAGAAATAATATTTCATAAAAACATTTAATATTGCCAAAGAAGTGACAAAAATGGTACATGTGGCCTTTAAATAATTGCACAAAAAATATTTTAAAAAAATCATTAAGCTGTCATTTATGGCATCCTTCTTCCTATTTCCTGAAGATCTATGAAGAAAGGCCCATGTTAAGTCTACTGTCTCTTTTCAGTTTTCAGAAATGTTCTCATTTATCTCATGATTTCATACGAAGCTTTTAGTTGAGGACCTACTTTACTGTTGGGATTTGTAAAAAAAATAAAAATAAAAATAAAAAAATAAATAAAAATAAAAATAAAATACAAATGGAAAAAACTACTTTATTCACTGATTATACCATGATTGACAACATGTGGTTTGATACCTTGCAGCAGCCATTTTGTAAAATGTATTTTTTATGAAAATTGTCACTGGTGTCAGCTTCGTTTTGGGTAACAACAATGAAGTATATAGGTCTTATCTATGTCCCTGGTGATTCATTGTGTCACCTGTTGTTACTTTGTTTTTTTCTGCCACTTATCTCCTTATTTCGTGCATTTTCATTATTTTTCCGTAACTCTGACTACATGTGCTGAATAACAAACGAGAAATAATATCACATAAAAACATTTAATATTGCCAAAGAAGGTAACACCAGTGACAAAAAAAAAAAAAATTGGTACATGTGGTCTTTAAGTAATTGCACAATTTAAAAAAAATTACCCAATTACTGAGGTACTGTACTAGCATCCCTGCTGAAAAAAAAAAACACATCTAAAACCAGCCTAAACTGGTTGGCTGGTTTTAGCTGGTCAGCAAACTGGTTTTAGAGGGGTTTTGCCACTTCCTTAGCACAACCAGTTAAAACTGACCAACCTAGCCTGGGAGAACAGCTAAAACAGCCACTTCAAGCTTAAACCAGCTAAGACAAGCCAAAATATATTTATGCCATCTAATGCTAAAATATAAATAATAATATAATTATATTCATCAACAGTGTTGTGGGTAACACATTACAAGTAACACAAGTTATGTAATAATACTTTTTCCAAGTAACGCATCACTTTTTAATTGACAAGAAAATATCTTAGTTATGTTTTCAAATAAGTAATGCCAGTTACTGTTTTCCCTTCATTTATTGATTAAAAGCTCTCCTGTCCCCATGTTGAGAAAATTTGTGAGTAAGATGTTCCTTTAGTTCTAGAATAAATGTGAACATGCATTAATTCATCTCACTCACTAAAAAAAACAGATACAGTATTCCTCAAAATGAATAAAAACAGATAAATTCAACTCAGAATATGACGCAAACCTGCAATAATTAAATATGTTAAATAATGCAGATATCCTTTATGTATTTAATCCCATTTTATTAACCGATGTCTTTGCTGCCGACCTTCGATGATCCAATTCATCCATACTAATAAGCAAAAATTACTCAAGAACATTTGTTTTCCTTTTTTTATTGCTAAAGAGTTAACATTTTTTTCTTCTTCAGTCTACTGTACAAACGTGAAGGCTTTTGGTGTAACAAAGTCTTTTACATTTGCCAAAAATAGAACTTTTTATATTATAAACAAACAAGCAAGCCCTGCCCAGATTTAAAAAGATATGCAAAAGTAACGTAACACATTACTTTCCATAAAAAGTAACTAAGTAACGTAATTACTTTCTTTTTTAGGGAGTAACTCAATATTATAATGCATTACTTGTAAAAGTAACCTTACTTATCACTGTTTATCGAATTAAAATTCATTTTACCGTCATTATACCGACTCTGCTCACTTGTTTGTTTTCTGTAGTTAAATGTAGCCTATGTTTGTAAAACGCATCAATTTCGACGAAATATGTAAACCTGTCCGTGTGATTTTGATACTGTTAGTGTTTGTGCTGTGATTGAGACTGTGGTTGTGTTTATTTCTTACCTGAGAGAAATATTGTGGCGTTGTTTATGATTTCAATATCCACCTCATACCACAGAGTCGAGTGCTTTACAAACGCTTGCGAATCTGTGCGATTGAATCATTTGGGGGAATCGGTTCAAACGAGCGATTCGTTCACATCAGCCACTGCAGCCAGCCAAACCCCGCCGCCTGTGCAGACGATGGAGGAGCGGATCTGATCTCATCGGATCTACCGACAAACATGCTGCTCGATCAAACCCGCTTTCCCCGCAAAACTACCCGAACGACCGACTAATTGATATGTGAACTGAATCAGGTAACGCCGTTTATCTGTTTTTGCGTTTGTGTGTCCGGTTCGGGCAACTGTCACATGGGCCGCGTCTCAAAAACCTAGCGAGCTGACTAGATAGACAGCACTTTGGGGGCTCATAATTTCAAAATAAAGTGTGCTGCTTGCTTAGCCCGTATGCTGACAGGAAACATGTTAGCTGCCTACTTAGCAGCATCTATAGATCTTTGTTTTGAATTCAAGTGCGCTATCTAGTTAGCGAGCGCAGTAGATTTTGAGACACAGCCACAGTCCCGCATTGCGGCCTGCTACAATGTATACAATGCTCTTTAATACTAACTATTTGATTTAAAGGTTAATGTCTTTGAAGAAGGCATGATGATTGACAGCTGTCATTTGTTTGTTTTGAAGCGTTTGTGAAACTGAAATCAGCTGTCAAACAAACATGTATGTGATTGATTCGCGCCAAAGCTTGGAAAACGTCAAAAAACTACTGCGGATATAATATTTTGCTTTGCTTATTTAAAGCAGGGAAGGTAATTTTGTTTTTCGCTCATCTGTTTGAACGCTTAGCAATAAATTCGTGGTTTTAATCCTAGTCACCATTGGGAATCAGTCTGTTAGCTTAGCTCGCAAGCTGCTAATAGTCTGTAGCGTTTCTCCCTCTGGGATAAAATGAGTATAATTTGCATATAAATTGTCCAAGGGCGTTAAATAAATATGTAAATATGAATGTGGACGTTTGTGTGAGGATTTTAAGCTTCATTGACTCGTATCCGATCGGTTAGCACAGAGGCTAACAAACACAGCGGCTACGGAAGTCGAATTGAAAACATCATCTGAACATTGTATTTAGAAAGAAAATTCTATTATTTCTCTATCGGTGGTCGTTCAGTAAGAGATTGTAAAGTGTGTTTGTATGGTAACACATGCTCTGAAACTAAAAGTACCACGGTAATATCACGGTATTCTTTGAATTACCGCAGAATAACATGTAAATGCATAATATATGTTGTTGTTTTTTCACCATGTTTTTTTAGACATGAACTATGGGTATTCTTCTGTGCTTATATGTGACCCTGGGCCACAAAACAACTCATAAGGGTCATTTTTTTTAATTGACACTGAATAAATAACCTTTTTATTGATGTATGGTTTATTAGGATAGGACAATATTTGGTCGAGATACAACTATATGAATATCTGGAATCTGAAGGTGCAAAAAATCTAAATAGTGAGAAAATCACCTTTAGAGTTGTCCAAATGAAGTTCTAACAATGCATATTACTAATCAAGTAAGTTGTAATATATTTACAATAGAAAATATACAAAATATCTTAATGGAACATGATCTTTACTAAATATCCTAATGATTTTTGGCATAAAAGAAAAATTGATAATTTTGACCCAAACTATGTATACCTGTGTTACTTAAGACTGATTTTGTAGTCCAGGGTCTCATATAGATATAGATATATCGATATATATAAAGCACAGGCGTGTATAGTGTGTTTATATGTTCTACTATATATATATATATATATATATATATATATATATATATATATATATATATATTAATATTAATATGCATTTATCCGTTGTGCTATGTGTATTTGAGTCTTTATTCTGTGTAAGTGATAAGCTGTGTTCCTGAGGGTTTGAGATCTGTTTGGCGAGGCTCCATGTTTAAAGTTTTGGTTCTAATATTAGCAGAGCGCTCAGATTGTGTGTAGATTAGAAGAAGGATGAGGCATGTGGGGAGCTTCTGCATAACATCAGAGTTGAGAGGTTTGTCTATAATTGGTTAGATCCACCTTTGTTGGTCTTCTGTTTAGTGAGATCAAATTAACCGGTAGTTCAAATCACAGTTCCTCATGTCAGATAAGCTTAGGATCAGGTGATCGACACAGAACATTCTGTGATGTTGTCAAAACACCGTCCTGTATGGTTTGTCATCACTTCTGTATGTAACAGCAGACACTGATGTCTGATTAGAGGAAGCTTGTTCTGAAACAGGACAGGTGGTATGACCAAAATAAGTCATTTTGTAGCATGGTAATGGTATATGTCATAATATAGCTATTTTGACTGTAAATTATATAGATTTGGTATGCAAATTAAATATAAATTAGTTTTATGTGTGTAAATAAACACATAAAAGAATTTTTGTGATTTTATATCCATAGAAAGCACATTAAATGTAAGTAAAGTGTCTACTTTTAAGTTTTTGGAGAATAAAATGTCAACATTTGGTTGAAATAATGTTACATTGTCATTCAGTGTAACAATATTTATGTAAAAATTCAAACAACATGCTTATTCTGACTTGTACATATTAAAATATATAAAATAACAAGGAGGCATGTTAAATTTTAATGTGTTTTAAATGAGTAAAAAATTTAAAATTAAAAAAAAGTTGGATTATATCTAATTAGTATTTGTGGTGAAAGTAATTCATCTTTTAATGTCATAAATTGATTTTTGTTGTAATTATGTTTGACAAGATTGTTACACTGAATGACATTTTAGTGGGTGTCTTCAGTAAATTAGGGGAAAATGTATGATATTTATTTTTTGCTCAGAAAAACAAAAATGCAATTAAATAAATTTTGGGGGGGGAAAACAACAACAATTAAAAGCAGTGTTACACTTATTGTTTTTATTATTGTTTTACATAAATGCATATTAAAAGCATATTAAATGCCAGTAGAGACTACTTTAATGTTTACTTTAATGTAAAGTAATTTTTGTGAAAATAAAATGTCAAGAAAATACAGGTGAAATAATAATGTTCCATTGTCATTCAGTGCAACAGATAAATGTATGTATTTTATTATATTTTAATGTTGTACAGGATTTGTTGAACTATTGTTCCACTAAATTATTTTTTTTGTGGGTGTCTTTTGCAAATCATGGTAAAAATGAATGACAATCATAATTTTTTTTTTTTTGCTCAGATAAAATTCTAATGTACAGTCTTAAAAATTAAAGCTGTATTAAAACATTTATTGTTTGATGCTTGAAAACCCTTTATCATCTTTGACCTATAGGTGTGTGTATGTACCTATTTAATATTTTAAGGACAGATTTGTACGAAAAGTGAGCAAAACCTGACAAAATCACCAAAAACCTGCGTCCTCATTTGTAAAACTGGTGTAAAAAATAAAGTAAACAATGTTTTTTTGAAACTGTAGAAATGCAAAAAGTTTTCTGTGAGGCTTAGGGGTAGGTTTATGTTAGAAAATGTATTACTATCTGTATTAGGGATGCTCATATTGACCGTTTAACCGTTAACCGACCGTAAGAATTTTAACCGATTATTACTATCAGTTAAACGGTTTAAAAGGTTTTTTTTATATATAGTTTTTTTTTTTTAAGTTTGCAGCATGGTGAAAGAAAAAATAATGCTATATGTAAGTTATCTGTTTACTCACAGGCGCGTGTGGACACGTGCAGTGTGGCTGTAGGCATATTTCGCTGAGCAAACACCTGCTTCACCTTCACTTAGTTAACTGATGTAGTAGCCTATATGCAACTCAATGGCAAGTGGCGTTATTGGGTTATCAGAGAGTGAATCCGTGAGTGAATGTATTCAAATTCTGAATGGATTATAGTCTAGAAAGTGCGCAATAGGTGTGCCCGTTATTTACTGTTCATCGCAATCCCACAAAGTTAATAAAAAGTAATAAAATAACCTTTACACTGCACATTTAATCTCTTATTTACATCATGTCTACACTTTCTTTGTTTTAATGAGAGAGTTCGCGAACGTGTAGAATTCAGAAGAACTGAAACCGGCACTTTGGGTGGTGAATGGATTGTAATTTAGCCGCATCCGATTGGCCACAGCGATCATCAAATGCCTGTGATTGGCTATTGCTGAACGCTGTAAAAACACGCGTCTCCACACCATAAGACAGTGGATGAGAACTCCCGGACCGCAAATTGAAAGGTTTTTTGTGATGGTGTTTTTGTCGTGGATCTAACAGTTAACAGGCAGCGTTCCAGTCTATCCGTACAGCATGTCGACATGTTAAAAACTAGTTTTGTTGCTCTGTATGCTGCTGTTTGCACGTTGAAATAAAACATTTGCTTGTATTTTTATGTATCACAGATACTCGTGCATTCTATTTTAAAATTCTAATTTTATCAGTTAACGGTTAATGTTCGAATAACGAGCAGCGGTTGTCGGTCAGGAAAATTAACCGAAATGAGCACCCCTAATCTGTATATAAAAAAACAATAGAACTCCTATGTAATGTCCCCATTTATATAGCTAAGTAAATATGTGTGTGTGTACTATTCTTCTTAAAATAGAATTAAAAATTAAAACACTGCCAAAGACTATTTAAGATTATTTTGTTTATCTGTTTTTTTTTGTTGTTTTTTTATTTCTTTATTTCTCTGTCTGTTTTTGTGTCTCTCATCAGGCCGCAGTCATCTCCAGTAGAAGTTGCGGTCATGTACTCTGAGTGGCGGTCTTTACACCTGGTGGTCCAGAGCGATCAGGGCCACCTGAGCGTCTTACACACTTACCCAGCCGGCGTGGGTCGTGACGTGGCAAACGCTGTGGTGCGGCCCCTGGGAAACAGCCTCGGAGGAGTGCCGTCTGAGTGCCTCCTCAAGACTGACAAGGAGGTAAGAAGTGTCTTTCATAACATCTCACATCTGTGAAGAGTCTTGAATTCAAACCTGAGGTTGCGGCAGGAATTCAAGGTTGACTTACTAGGTGGCATGTCTGAATTTATTCAGACGTACAACCTGTTAACTGTGAACTTCTGCTGAGCTCAAGAGCAGCATCAAGGTTTTTGGGTGGAAAATGTTTGTTTTGCACTAAAGTTCATGTGCTTGCTTAATCGAAATGGTTCAAATTCAATTTTTAACAGGCCTGCTAATGATGGCTTAATTGAGAAAGTTCACAGCCTTATCATGATGCAGCTGTATTTTGCATTATTTTTATTAAAACAAACACACACACACACACACACACACACACACACACATATGTGACCCTGGACCACAAAACCAGTCATAAGGTTAAATTTTACAAAACTGAGATATATACATCATATGAAAGCTCAATAAATAACCTTTCCGTTGATGTATGGTTTGTTAGGATAGGACAATATTTGGCCGAGATACATCTATTTGAAAATCTGGAATCTGAGGGTGCAAAAAAATCAAAACACTGAGAAAATCACCTGTAAAGTTGTCCAAATTAAGTTCTTAACAATGCATATTACTAATCAAAAATTACATTTTGATATATTTACAGTAGAAATTTTACAAAAAATCTTCATGGAACTTGATCTTTACTTAATTTCCTAATGTTTTTTGGCATAAAAGAAAAATCAGTAATTTTGACCCATACAATGTATTTTTGGCTATTGCTACAAATATACCCCAGCGACTTAAGACTGGTTTTGTGGTCCAGGGTCACATATATATATGTAGTACTTTAACAGTATGTACAACTATTTTTTTTTTTTATTTAAGTTTATACCTCCTTTACTTTTATTTCCTACCAAAAATTATTTTATGTAATAAATCATGGTAAAAATGAATGACAATCATAGTGATTTTGCTCAGAAAAAAATGCACATTCTAATGTACATTCTTCAAAATTAAAGCTGTATTAAATCTTTTATTGTTGGTGTTAATAACCCTTTATCATCTTTGACCTATAGATGTGTGTGTGTGTGTGTGTGTGTGTGTGTGTACCTACTTAATATTTTAAGGACACATTTGTACTGAAAAGTGGTATATATTGTACTTTTACAGTATGTACAACATTTTTTTTAATATAGTTTTTACCTCCTTTACTTTTATTTCATACCAAAAATAATTTTATGTAATGAATCATGGTAAAAATGAATGACAATCATAGTGATTTTGCTCAGAAAAAAATGCACATTCTAATGTACATTCTTCAAAATTAAAGCTGTATTAAATCTTTTATTGTTTGATGCTTGAAAACCCTTTATCATCTTTGACCTATAGATGTGTGTGTGTGTGTGTGTGTGTACCTACTTAATATTTTAAGGACTCATTTGTACTGAAAAGTGAGCAAAACCTTTGGGGACATCCTCGTTTGTAAAACTGGTATAAATAGAAAGTAAACATATATAGCTTATAATATACTTTTACAGTACAATATATTTACCTCCCTAATTTGATTTCCTACCTTTCTAAGTTTTTAAAAATGATTTTATGTAAGCATTTTTTACCACTATACAGTATATAAAAAGTGAAATGTAAATAAAATCGCCTTGTCTAAAAATATATTTTCTTTCATACCTGGAAGTACTTTTGTACTTTTTTTAGTTTTTGCATATTCATTGTGTCCCCCGCAGGATCATATACACCATATAAGCCAAATTGTAATTTTGTTCTTTGTAAAAATACAGTCAAAAATGTTTTCATTAATAGACGTTTATATCTTTGATCCCTCATAATTTATTTTTGGCAGTTTATGATTTATACCTAAATTAAGGTGAACATTGCAATTTGTTTTTAATTATATACCATCAGACCTCAAAAAAAACTAAATTTGAAGTCATTGTTCTTTAAAAGTTGCAATATAAGGACTAATTCATCAAGTGTGCACCTGTGGTCTTTTTCAGCTAAACAGAGGCTTTAAAATTCTTTTTTTTTTTTTTTTTATAATCTAAACCACTGATCATTTTGTATTTATAAATCCGAAGCTGCTGCTCTAAAAACCTGTTTTACTATTGGTGAATTAGCCCTCTGGATTGGCCTACAAATTGACTTTATGAGCTCCATTTGACATAAACCATGGAAGTTCCTAATAAAGTTAGATTTTATTAGGAAGTTAAAGACCAGCGCTGTTGTTTCCTCAGTCGTTTATTTGCATAATTTGGTTAGAAGCAAAACACTCTGCTCAAGTTATGTCTTGCTGTAAAATGAAAGACATGCTGTGATGTTATTAGAGCAGACCTTTGAGGCTTTGTTTAGTTCTCTCTATTTGTTTGTGTATCTGGGTGGGTTTCAGTGCTGCCCAAAAACCTTCATTTGCTCGTGTGTGTGTGTGTGTGTGTGTGTGTGTGTGTGTGTGTGTGTGTGTGTGTGTGTGTGTGTGTGTGACAAACTGACTTCCATTGCATTGTGCGTGTGGTTCCTGTAGGCTTCTGTGTACTGTGATAAGAGGAGAGGAAATCCTGTCAATTCCCTCATGGCCTCTGATTTACTTTTTTCCCCTGACCTTTTCTCTGACCTCTGATCTAGCTCATTGCTGTCCATGGCGACCCATGCGGTTTGGAATATAAGCATACAAAAATGCACATCCATTAAATGCACCGCTTTTCTGTTTCCTACTAACTGAAGCAGTGCATTTTGCTCACAAACTTGCTTGAGGGAGTCATTAAACTTCTCCCTCTCAAGTCCAAGGATTGTTGATCCATCTCAAACAGGTTTAGGTAGTTCTTTGTCCATCTAATGCTATGCTTGTCCTCCTTAGGTAAAATGGACCATGGAGGTGCTGTGTTACGGCCTGACGCTCCCGCTGGATGGAGACACGGTTAAGTTGTGTGTGGACGTCTACACTGACTGGATAATGGCCCTGGTGTCTCCAAGAGACTCTATACCCCAGCCCATCATTAAAGAGCCCAACCTCTACGTCCAAACCATCCTGAAACACTTGCACAACCTTTTCCTGCCCAGGTGTGTTTGCAAAATGGTTTAATTAGCCATGATGCACAGTGCACTAAATTGTTAAATGATTCCATTGGTGTGTTCAGAATGAAAGTGTCTAATTTTATGGTTTCAAATAAGTTTTTAGAGAATAAAATGTCAAAATTTGGTTGAAATAATGTTACATTGTCATTCAGTGTAACACAATATTTATGTAATAATTCAAACAACATGCTTGTTCTGACTTGTACGTATTAATATATATATATATATATATATATATATATATATATATATATATAAAAAAGGATAAAGGTGCATATAAAATTGATTTTTGTTGTAAATATGCCTGACAAGGTTGTTGACATTTTAGTGGGTGTCTTCTGTAAATTAGGGAAAAATGTATATTTATTTTTCTCTCAGAAAAACAAAAACAAAAATGCAATTAAATAAAGCATTTTTAAACTTTTTTTTGGAAAAACAACAATTTAAAGCAGCATTACACTTGTTGTTTTTATGCTTAAACCTTTTTACGTCTTTGAAAAAAAGAAAATATATATAAATGAGAAAATGATTACTTATTTCCCTCGTACTATACTAGTAAAGGAGAAGTTTACTTCCAGAACAGCAATTTCTGCTTGCTGCAATAAATTGCCATTTTTCTGCACTAAACACATGAATTTCTCCAAGGTATTTTCATAGAATGAAATAAATAATTAAAACAGTCAACTTATTTTTTGAATTTCCTGAAAATGTCCCAGTGCAACATCCGACAGGTTTTCCCAGATCACATCACATATGTGACCCTGGACCACAAAACCAGCCATAAGGTTAAATTTTACAAAACTGAGATGTATACATATATTTGAAAATCTGGAATCTGAGGGTGCAAAAAAATCAAAATACTGAAAAAATCACCTTTAAAGTTGTCCAAATTAAGTTCTTAACAATGCATATTACTAATCAAAAATTACATTTCGATATATTTACAGTAAGGATTTTACAAAAAATCTTCATGGAACATGATCTTAATTTCCTAATGATTTTTGGCATAAAAGAAAAATCAATAATTTTGACCCATGCAATGTATTTTTGGCTATTGCTACAAACATACCCCCAGCGACTTAAGACTGGTTTTGTGGTCCAGGGTCACATATGTATTAGAAGTCTCATTAAAATGATTAAACGTTTAATCTTTGCATTGATGATTTTTGAAAGAGAAAGTTTTGTTCTCATAAAATGACTCTCCTAGAACATTTTTGGATTTGCGCATTTGATGCTAGGCATGTTCTCTCTCTAATAAGTGTTGCACTTCCTGTTTGTGCTTTGATTTTGAATATACATGCTTCTTTCTTTCAGACCAGAGCACTTCAGCCTGGTGCACTTTAAATTGTGTCAGCAAGTGCTGTCTGCAGTGCAGAAGTTGGCACGTGACTCGTCCGGCATGGCCAGAGAGACATGGGAGGTGCTGCTCCTCTTCCTGCTGCGCATCAATGACACGCTACTGGCCCCGCCCACTGTGGGAGGTCTGTATAGCCCTGGATAAACAGTGATGTTCCTCTAAAACTACATCTTTTCTAGAACATTGACTGACAAACAAATGAGAGAAGGTGCATGTTTGCATCTAAACAAACTGCCTTTGTGTGCAGTATGCAAATGAACCTTCTTTGATGTAATTGTTTCCTGTTTTAAGATTACAAGCTAGGGTTGTGCCAATAGACGATAGTATCGTGTATCGACGATAGTCAGAGATATCGCCTGTTGCTGATGCCTTTGACGATAGCAAGACGATTATTGTTATTATCCGTCAACAAAGAACTTAACTTTAACAATGCAGTGCAGAGAGTCGGTTCTAGGATGCTTCAGAAACTTGCCGCGGTATAAACACACACATAGAGAGGCCACGTTGCCTTAACGCACCGCGTGCAGTGAAAATGGGAGATTTACATTATACAGTAAGGTGATAGATTAACTGATTCTAACGGGAGTGTTATATTATATTAGCATTGCAGTCATTAGGATTACAGAGGTAGTAAAACGTGGTTCAGGCTGAATTAATTACGATGTATCATAATCTGTCTGTATATAGTAAACATAAACATTCATCTCAGTAATATGTTAATTAGAATTACGATGCGATCAAATGGCGCTAAACATACACGCGTGAATTACACGCGCATCACTTCTCCACATTCTATATGGACTGAACTACAACAAGAACTGATGACAACGGTCAGACATACAGCGGTAACATTATCGCAATATGACGGGTAAAAAAAAGATTCATTCATTTACATTCATGCACGCACATTTCTACAACTCACTCACTGACGATAGCAGAGAATGAAACCGAAAGTAACTTGAACAACTCCGGCAGAACTACAGTCAGCGCTCTGTACACGCACAACTTAATCATAATGCCAATAGCAAGTCTACCTTTACAAAACGAATAAGGAATTTAGTACATAGATAATTAATTAAATTAGCACGATAGTATCGTGTATCGGCGATCTCTCTGGCTGACGATAGGGCGATATGAAAATTGAGCATATCGCCCAACACTATTACAAGCACAAAAATGTGTCAAGTCTGCTTTGCTTTTCTGCATCAGAAATTGTTTATCAAAACAAAAAAACAAGATCAGATATGAGAGTTTATTATATATATACTGCTGCTTAAAAGTTTTTGATTAGTAAGAATTTTAATGGAAATGTTTTTTAAAGACTTCTTATGCACATCAACTTGCATTTATTTTAATTAAAAATACTGAAAAAAAATGTAACTATGAAATATAATTTTAATTTAAAAGAACTGTTTTCTATGTAAATATACATCTTTTCAATTAAATCATTATAATATGCTGATTTATTATCAATGTTGAAAACAGTTGTGCTGCATATTTTTTTGCAACCTGTGATACTCTTTTCAGGATTTTTTAATCAATAATAGGTTCAAAATAACAACATTTATTTAAAATAGAAAGGTTTTGTAACAATACACACTACTGTTCAAAAGTTTGGGGTCAGTGAATTTGTATTCCTTTTTTTTTTTGAATACTTTCTTTTTTAAATGTATACTTTTATTCACCAAGGATAGGTTAAATTAATTAAAAAAAAGTGATAGCATAGATTTACATTGTTTGGTTTAAAAAAAAAATTGGGCAGGAAAACATTGATAATTGTAATAATAAATCAGTATATTAGAATGATTTCTGAAGGATCGTGTATCACTGAAGACTGGAGTAACAGCTGATGAAAATTCAGCTTTGCATCACAAGAATAAATTATATTTTAAAGTAGATTAAAAAAAATGTATTTTATATTGCAATGAACATTTATTTTTATATAATATTACTGTTTATGTATTTTTTATCAAATAAATGCAGCCTTGATGAGCAGAAGAGACTTTTTTTAGAAAAATATTATAAGCCTTACTGATCCCAAACCTTTGAGCGTCAGTGTATATATAATATTAAATATCAACCAGTCATATTTTAACTTTGCAGCTCTACAATATATTTTTAAATGAAGTGTTTTTTGCTTTTAAACCTCCAAAGTGCATTTCCCAGTTGTCTAAAAGTGCTGTAATGTCTCTGTGTGCTCTCTAAGACTAGCTGACAGGTATCGCTGCTTGTGTCTCCTGTAGGTGGAATAGCAGAGAAGCTGGCAGAGAAGTTGATCAGCGTGCTGTTTGAGGTTTGGTTCTTGGCCTGCACCCGCTGTTTCCCCACACCGCCCTACTGGAAGACGGCCCGAGAGATGCTGGCCAACTGGAGACATCACCCTCCGGTGGTGGAGCAGTGGAGTAAAGTCATCGCTGCTCTCACTTCCAGGTACTATAGGCCTGCATAATAGCTGCAGCTTTATTTCTGTTCTTCTATATATAGTTTATTTAACAGGGACAACACAGAATAGCATTCCTGCATAGTGTTGAGCAGCAGATATATGCTTCTAGCTGATAGCTTGGACTTTGGCCCTTTCATTGTCAATGCACTTGTCTAGGTAGTAAATTTAAATGCTCAGTCAGAAGCGTGGCAAAGTGGAAAAGACATTTGTTTTTAACACACAACCATTTGTGCTTTCAGAAACACAGGTTCAAAACCTGTACTTTAGAGACAGCAAGCTCAAAAAAGAAAATAATTATTGTATAACGATTTAACCATACCAACTGAGATTGCACCGTATAAACTCAAAATTCATTAAAATATCCCAAAACAGAAATTGGTTTTAAAGTAACTGCATTGTCCTGCGGTTTGATTTGAAAAAGATGCATATTATTTGCATATTATGCATATTATGCATAAGATTTGCATATTCTTAAAGGCATAGTTCACCAATAATAAATAAAATAACATTAAAAAAATATATTAAAAAAAGTTTTCTGTCTCTTCTTTTGAAAGTCCAGGTAACCAATGCTTAGAAGATCCAAAAAGGTCATAAAGTTGACACCAATGAGTTTGAAACAAATGTAAATGTTTTTACATCCTTTATTTTTATTTCCTACCTTTCTGATTTTTAAAAAAAGATTTTATGTAAAGAACTTTTGCCATTTTTTTAATACCTGGTAATATTTACCTGTTTTTGCATATTTATAAACCATGGAGAATGGTAACACTTTAGATGATAACTTTTAGTGCAGGTCATAAATGTTTTCGTTAGTAGACGGTTTGTATCTTTGATCCCTCATCATTTATTATTTAACAGTTTATAATTTTTACATAAATTCTTTAAAAGTTGCAATATTTAGAGATGACAAGCTCAAAAAAGAAAATAATTAATTGTATAGTAATTTAATCATACCAATTGAGATTGCACCGTATCAACTCAAAATTCACTAAAATATCACAAAACAGATATCGGTTTTAAAGTAACTGCATTGTCCTATAGTTTGATTCGAAATATATGTACTTTTGCACATTCTTAAAGGGATAGTTCACAACAAAAACAAACAAAACATAAAAAAAAAAAAAAAAAAAGTTTTCTGTCCCTCCTCTGAAACCTTAGAATATCCAAAAAGGTCATAAAGTTGAAGTTTGAAACACATGTTAATGTTTTTACCTCCTTTATTTTTATTTCCTACCTTTCTGATTAAAAAAAAAGATTTTATGTAAAGAACATTTGCCACTGTATATGAAATGTGCCATATAAATAAATTTGCCTTGCCATTTTTTTTTTTTTTTTCATACCTGGTAGTATTTACCTGTTTTTGCATATTCATAAACCATTGAGAATGGTAACACTTTGGATGATAATTTTTAGTGCAGGTCATAAATGTTTTCGTTAGTAGACGGTTTGTATCTTTGATCCCTCATCATTTATTTTTAACAGTTTATAATATATACGGAAATTCTTTAAAAGTTGCAATATGCGAAACGCAGGTTCAAATCCTGTACTTTAGAGACGACAAGCTCAAAAAAGAGAATAATTAATTGTATAACAATTTAATCATACCAATTGAGATTGCACCGTATAAACTCAAAATTCACTAAAATATCACGAAACAGAAATTGGTTTTAAAGTAACTGAATTGTCCTGCAGTTTGATTTGGAAAAACATGTACTTTTGCACATTCTTAAAGGGATAGTTCACCACAAAAAAAATACAGTTTTCTGTAACCAAATCTCAGAAGATCCAAAAAGGTCATAAAGTTGACACCAGTGAGTTTGAAGCAAAACCTTTAACAACAGGATTCAGTTTGTACATTTATATTTATGCATTTGACGGATTTGACAGCATCTATCAAAAGCAACTTATACTGCATTAAGCGATGCGTATTATCAGTGCATGCATTCTCTGGAAAAACCTTGACATTGCTAGCACAGGAATTGATAAAACAGACAGCTCGATGCTTTTGTTTGTTTGACCTTCATCTCATTTGCTTTGTTGTTCACACAGGCTGCTGCGGTTCATGTACGGCCCGTCCTTCCCTCCGTTTAAAGTGCCAGAGGAAGACGCCAGCCTCATCCCAGCTGAGATGGACAACGACTGTGTATCTCAGACGTGGTATCGATTTCTACACATGCTCAGGTCTGCAGTCAAACTGACGTCATTTGCTTAAAATCCCAGTCCACTGGATACATTCTGATCATAATTACTTACCTAAGTTGTTGGTTTATCTCTCTTCCCTTCAGTAACCCCGTGGACCTGAGCAATCCCGTCATAGTGAGTTCCACCCCAAAGTTTCAGGAGCAGTTGTTGGGGGGAAACAGCGTTCCTCACGAGGTCATTCAACACCCCTGCCTCAAACAGCTGCCTCAGATCTTCTTCAGAGCGATGAGGGGCGTCAGTTGCCTCGTGGACGCTTTCCTCGGTAAGATCAGTGCATTTTGGCTGTTTAATTTATGCAATGGTGAAATATACATGGAGAAAAAAACACCAAGAAACGGCTTCGGCCCAAGTGTGTAATTTTGTTCGGCTTTGACCTAGGGCTGGGCGATTAATCGAAAAGTAATCGAAATCGACATTCAGAACCTATAATCGTTCAAATTTTTCCAGGACGATTATTTCGATTACTTTCCCTTTAAAAACACCGAGGCGCCAGAGTTCACAGAGGGGGGCGCGGGAGCTGAAATGCTTAGAGATAGAGACCTGTGCGTGACAGATTTTTCAGTCAGCACGGAATTTTGTCCCTCTCCCGCCTGCAAAAGCCTGCATTGTGGTTACCTATACATATTTTTTGAGTACATCGATCTTATTCTCAACAGAAAAGCAAGCATGGGCTGCTGTGTGCATGCATGGCAGAATGCGAGCAAACAATGCTCCCTGCCTATCTCAGTTCATCGCGATCTCATACAACTCTTATAACACAATGAATATTTGCACAATGAATATTTAACAGTGTCTACACTTCGTGTGTTGCAATGAGTGGATTCGTGCGCACGCAATATTAAGCAGTGCGCAAGAACTTTCGGTGAGTGGATTCTTGCATTCCAGAAACTTCCTATTCTTGCACCTGTTAATCATTTTGAAGTTATATTAGTTGTTCGTGTTGCTTTTGTGTAATAGATGAATAACAATTTGTATGTTTTTAGATATTTTATGTTTATATATTTCTATTTTCCGGGAGTCCCTCCAATCATTTTATTCTCCCGCATCCCGCACACACACGAGTTTCTACCCACTCGCGCATCAAGTTTTGTCCCGCGCCGCACTCTGTTTCTGTGCAGGTCTCTACTTTGAGGTCAAATAAAGATGTATAAAATGTTTTACTAATAATTTTATATAAAAATGTTTTTAAATCATATGCTTACAATGCCAATATAGGGCAATTAAAAAAAAAAAATTAAACAAGTGTAATTGACAGTATTCTGACGATCCGGCGTTTCAATCTACAAATCACCAACGTTTACCATGGTTTTACTGTAGTAACACTGACAGTAACCATGGCATGGCAGAAAAGTAAAATATTCATATAGAATTTTATTATACTTATAATGTGTTAAATATATTAAAGGAGTAATGGAATATAATAACAATATATATATTTTTTGTAAGTCATTACAGTTGTTTGTTGTACATTTGTAATTATACTGAATGTCTTCAGGATGCTGTTTTTCATTACAAATTCTTTACCGTGGTAGTGGTAATCTACAAATGTATGCAAATGTATGAAAGATGAAGCTGTTGTTATTTTTACAGATACTCACAGAAACAGAAGCTGTCAACTCTGCTACTGTCAAATGTGCATTTCTAAAATCTAAAACTTGTGATATATATGCATACATACATACAAGAGTAATTTTATTAAGAAGAGATACTGCTTATTTTCATTGAAACATTGAAAATAATTTATTTTGTTTCCAAAAGTGCAAGTTATTTATTTTCACTAATTTAAGAAAAATGTGACTGTTCGTTTTAAGCAATGTGTGCTTTAATTTCAGTTGTTCAACACTGATGTTCAATAAATAATCGTAGATAGTTGATAGTGTGTGTTTCCTTCAATTATTTTAAAATCAAGTAATGCACCCTTCATTCAAAAATCTCTCACTTGTAATATGTGAGCATATTTACTGTACAAAACTTGTCAGTGAACTATGAGGGCAAAAAAAATATATACATATAAATATAATTAAATATAATTTTATTAATAAATAAAATAATCGTTCATTAATCGTAATCGAGTTAAAATGTTCAATTAATCGAGATTTTGATTTTAGGCCAAATCGCCCAGCCCTACTTTGACCAAGAATTTTCATTTCGGTTCATCCCTAGTAAAGCTATAAATTTTACATAATATCAAAAGTCTGGAATTAACATTATACACATAAATATGAAGTAGCGCAACTGTTTTTACACTGATAATAATTGGAAATATTTCTTGAGCAGCAATTCAGCATATTAGAATAATTTCTGAAGAATCATGTGACACTGGAGTTATGATGCTGATAATTCAGCTTTGATCACAGGAATAAATTACATTTTACAGCATATTCACATAGAAAATAGCTATTTTAAATTGTAATAATATTTCACAATTTTACTGTTTTATTGTATTTTTGATCGAATAAATGCAGCAGAAGAGAGCAGAAGAAACTTCTTTTAAAAACCTTTAAAAAAATCTTAAGATTAATAGTGTCTGTTTAAAGATCCTCTAATTCTTACATCAAAGTATCATCAGAGTTTTTATCCAAATTGTAAATTGTATTTTAACTTGTTACTTGGCATGGAAATAGTCAAGGAGGCTGGCATGACATTAAAACACCAATCATCCAATAATCTCAGATGTTGTTTTATTGTTTGTGGCGTGATTATGAATATTTATTATTATTTTTTTTTTAGTTTTGAATCTCAGTTGCAGTGATGTTTGAACAACGGCTTTGACTGTTTTTCCATTTCTAGGTGTTGCTGTTTGTCAGAAACTCGAGTGTCGTGAAACTCTGCCCTCTTCTGGTACTCACACAACTCTGCTGTTCTCTTATTATTGTCACTCTTAGCCTTTTTCCACTGACATGGTGCTAGTAAATGCTTCACAACTGCATAATGTTGCTTGTGGTCATTAAGGTTAATTTGTTGTACTCCTAATCTACATATTCTCTTTTCCTTGTCTGTCTGAAATTATTTTATTTACAAATATCACTTGCGATTGCTATGAATTTTACATAATATCTTGAATAATTAACATTATACAGATAAATATGAAGCACACAACTGTTTTCAACATTGATCATGAACAAAAATATTTCTTGAGCAGAAAATCAACATATTAGAATCATTTCTGAGGAATCATGTGACACTGAAGACTGGAGTTATGATGCTAAAAAAATTCAGCTTTGATCACAGGAATAAATTACATTTTACAGCATATTCACATAGAAAATAGATATTTTAAATGTTAAAAATATTTCACAATTTTACTGTTTTTATTGTATTTTTAATCAAATAAATGGAGCCTTGTTGAACAGAAACATCTTTTAAACTTAGGTAGTTTGTGATCATAAAATAACTGCATTAAATTACTTTGGATGTTAAGATATATTCTCAAAACTAGAAATAAGACTTTGAATAGCGATTGCAATGTGATATGTTTGACTCGGTCGTTATTCTTGAGTATCAGCACCATTTATTTGGAAAAAGGGTATCAGTGTACAAAAAACATTGTGGCTGTAACTTTAGTCTGAAAGCGGAGCACAGTCTGGTTTAATCATAAGTTCAGGCATTTAGAATCAGAATTTAAACTAAATAGAAAATAAGCTTGGTTTGATTAATTTCTTCTTTTATTTGACACACTTCTGTCTGCTGTTGAATAGCGCAATTAGTGAGTATTTAGTCAAAATCTGTGTCCATATGAGTTTCTAACATTTCTTCAGAGGTCTTGTTTTATGTTTCCTCAGGAGTCACAGTGTCTAGGAGCAATATTCGAGACAGACTTCCCTCTATAGGTATACTAAACCTGTCCAAACCCAATCAGTTAGTGACTAACAGTGGGCTTAAGTACCCAACACACTGATTCTGGAGGTGTTTGGGTGCAATAGAAGGGCTGCATCTCACGCATCCTGATTAGGGACAGAATTAAAAATCATTTCCTAGTTTGAGTTTACAAAATTATGTTTATAAAGTATGTTGTAATTCTTTCCATTTGAGGTTACTGTGTAATCCCATTTTTTTTCCCCAGGTGTTGCTGTATCTCGGAACAATTTTCGAGACCGACTCCCATCTTATGGTATTTTGTTAATGCGCCTCTGACTAATCAAGAGGGAGTTTGATGAGGGTTGTAGATTTTGAAAGGTGTTTGGTTTATACACAAGCATTTTAAGATTTCAAAAATCCTTGTGTGTTGTGGAAATCAATTATCTGTTGTTAATCATCTTGTTAATTGCCTTGTTTTTGCTCCCATGCAAGAGTAAATTGTCGCTCAGATTGAATGTGAGCATACTTATTGGTTGGTATCCAGTCTGCCTCTATTCCAGCCTCTATTCAAACTTTGATTTAAAGACCTCATGAAATTAAAATGTGGCATTGAGTTGCTGTCTGCAGCTTTGACATCAGAATTTTAGATTATGCCAAAAAACACATATGCATGTTTAAAAAATTGTAATTAAAATTTAAAATAAAATTTAAAAAAAAGTTTTACATTTTATATGTAAAAAGTGTCCTTTGGATGAAAGTGTCTTAAATGATTAAATGTAAATGTTGCATTTAATCTTTTTCTTTAAAAAAAATATGGATTTCAAATTTTGCATTTTTTATATTGTAATAATTTTTATATTATACTATTTATAATTTAGCCAAATGCTATTGCACATTTGATGTCCTGCTCCAACTTAATATTTCGTTAATATTGAGTCTTTAATGTCCCGTCTGTGAGGTGGCACAGGTGGAGGTTATACATAAAGAAATGGCTCTAAAATATCAGCTTTCCACTTACAAGCAACAATCAATAAACTCTTTTGGTTTAAATCTGTCTGTGGAGCTTTCTGGAACAGAGGATGTCAAAGAGGGAGATCGGTTTTCTTTGCCGGCCAATCAGTATGTCCACAGAGGTTTTAGGCAAATAACCAAATTTGAATGCAGGGGTTTCCAGCATTTACTGCCAATCAGCTGCTGAGCTGGGATCTGTATGGAAATGCATCACTGATGCAGATGTCTTTCTTACTAGTGGAGTGTGTGTCTGTTTGCATTTCATTTGAAATGCTGTGAACAGGTTTTCCTCACGTTATAAGCAAAACTCGGTAATGAACTTTCAAAACAAGACATAATTAAGAACTTAACACACAATACTTAAAGGAGAAGTTAAATACAGATAATTTACTCACCACCTTGTTATCCAAGAAGTTCATGTTTTTCTCTCTTCATTCGTTAAAAAAAATTGTTTTTAAGGGACCTGAGTTTGAACTTTCAAAATGCAGTTTAAATGCAGCTTTAAATGGCTCTAAATGATCCCAGCCAAGGAAGAAGGGTCTTACCAAAAAAAAATTACAATTTATATACTTTTTAACCTCAAATGCTCATCTTGTCTAGTTCTGCGTGAACTCAGTGTATTTTGGTTCAAGACAGTTGTCGAAAAACTCCTATCCCATTTTCTCCTCCAACTTTTTTTCTGCACCCCCTAACTGTCTTGAACCGGTATACAGAGTTCACACAGAGCTAGATAAGACGACCATTTGAGGTTAAAAAAATATATAAATTGTAATTTCTAGATAAGAGCCTTCTTCCTCGACTGGGATCGTCTAGAGCCCTTTAAAGCTCCATTTAAACTATATTTTGGAAGTTCAAACTTGTGGCACCATAGAAGTGTCCTGAAATGTTTTCCTTTAAAAAAAAACATAATTTCTTTATGACTGACAAAATAAAGACGTGAACATCTTGGATGACAAGGGCGTGAGTACATTATCTGTAAATTTTTGTTCTAGAAGTGAACCTCTCCTTTAAGAGTTCTTTGAGAGTCTTTAAGAGAATTAAAAAGTAACACTGTTTCTAACCCGCCTTTTTATTAAGTATCATTTGCAAACTTTTCTTCAAACTATAATTTCAAGAAGAAAAGAGTGAAATGATGGCTCATAATGCGAGGGACGTCTGTGTTTGAATTCAAGAGTATTATATGTGGATTAAAGGAATAATTCACCCAAAAATAAAAATCATTTACTGCCAATCATGTCAGTTTTACCTATGTGACATTCCTTAACTGGAGCACAAAAGAAGATGTTTAGCAGAATGTTTATGCCACACTTTTACATGCAATAACAGACATAGATAAGGAAACAAATATCGAAGTAGGTCCATGTATCTGTGCAGTGCATTTAAGTTATTATCCATTGGCAGTTTTATCAACCAATGGCATCTGATGACTTTGAAGTGAAAACCTATTGGTGTTCCATAAAATGAAAGTCATACAGGTTTAGAGTTACATGAGGGAATGGAAATGATTAATTAATTAACTTTTGGGTGAACAATTCCTTTAAAATTGGTGAATGTTGCACTACTGACCCAATCAGTATTTGCCATGAAGCATCATGGATATACATGTTCATTTGACACATTAAAGTGCAGCAAAGGGTTTAAAATACATTTTTCTTTAGTGATTGTGTTTCACAGAGCTGAATTGTTTGGCCTTGCTGATGGCGTTGAAATGGTCTAAATTGTTGACGCAACATCCGAAAAGTTTGTATTTTCTCATATTTTAGGGCTGAAATGGATCTGCTGAGATATTGTCCTGCAATTAAATAAACGTTGGGCATGTTGGCAGGTGCTTTATGGCTGAATATGTGTCCAGACGTGATTTCTGATGTGTCGTCGTGTTTGTTTTGGTTTGGTCATTGGTTTTAATTCTTTGGTTTTCTTGCTTCTCCACCCATTTGATTTGTGTCAGGTATTTCCCGGCCCAGGTCAGACAGTGC
Organism: Garra rufa; assembly: GCF_049309525.1. NCBI lineage: Eukaryota > Metazoa > Chordata > Actinopteri > Cypriniformes > Cyprinidae > Garra > Garra rufa. The sequence goes on from NC_133372.1 coordinate 45,730,367, forward strand.
TCCGCCCACACCTGTCAATCGGCTCAGTATGCCGACGCCCCCAACTACAACCAACACTACACCCCCTCACAACCGCAGGCACCGCCCCACCGCTGTGGCCAAGACAACCAGCAAAGCCTCAACGGTATGAGCATGAAAAACTGCCTTATTATTCTGTTTCACAAATTAAAATGGATTGCTTTCCGAAAAACCAACAAATCCTCATTAATTTACTCTCCACTCCACAGACTGGTCAGACTAAAGTGTCGCACCAGCCGTCATCCACATCCCCTCTCTCCAGCCCAAACCAGACGAGCTCCGAGCCGCGGCCGCTTCCGGCTCCGACCCGGCCAAAGGTCAACAGTGTGCTGAATCTGTTTGGCCAGTGGCTGTTTGATGCGGCGCTGGTTCACTGTAAACTCCACTCTGGCCTGAGCAGAGACAGCAGCATGACCGGTAAGACTGTAATACAAGCTATAATCAATACTACAGTCACCCGTTTTCATTTGTTTTTCATTTCTCTACTTATTTTACCTGTTGAGGGTGTTTTTATTTCTTTCTTTAATAAAATATTCCTACCTGCAAGATTGTAACACATTCAGGTTTCGTTTCCAGTCTTTTAATCTAGCTTAGAGCCTTTGCAACTATTATTCTGAATTTTGAGGTCTTGCAAATCTAGTGAGGCTTAATGTTATGGTTTTTAATGTTTGTACTTGAACATCCTGATCTGATTTGCCTCACATAGAGACCTTTAATTGCATTTATATTTTAGTTTAGGCAAATTGTATTCCTGTAGCTCAAACAGTACGCCAAGGTAATGGGCTCAATTCCAAATTAAAATGTATAACTGAATGCAATGTAAATTGCTTTGGATTTAAAGCGTCTTCCATATGCAAATGTAAATGAGATGTATGCAGAATTGTTTAAATGGAGTGAAAACAATATTTTATACAATATTTGGTCAAAACTCAGTTTTGAAAACTGAAAAACATGCATTATGCATTGATCATTTGTCAATGGATTTTGAAACTGGTGTAAACACCAAAGGAATAGTTCACCCAAAAAATTTAAAAATTCACCCTCAGGCCGTCCGTTTCTTCATCAGTTTTGTAGAAATGTGTCATTCCATCATACGCTTGCAGTGAATGGGTGCCGTCAGAATGAGAGTCCAAACAGCTGATAAAAACATTGCAATAATCCACAAGTAATCCACACCACTCCAGTCCATCACTTAATGTCCTGAGAAGACAAAAGAAACAAATCCATCTTTAAGATGTTTTTACCTAAAATCCATAATCCATAATCCGCTTCCTCCAGTGAAAAAGTGGCCTGGTTTGAATCAGGAGAGAAATCTGCACAAATCGAGAAATGTTTACAAGCCAAAACAGCTCTAAACAAAAATGTGGGTGGATTTTGATGTGAAAGACAACAGGAGATGGACTTTTACACTGGAGGAAGTGTTATTATAGATTTTGGACTCGTATTTTAGTTGAAAACATCTTAAAGATGGATTTGTTTCAGCTTTAACTTCTCAAGATTTTAACTGATTGACTGGAGAAGTATGGATTACTTGTGGATTATTGTGATGTGTTTATCAGCTGTTTGGTCTCTCATTCTGACGGCACCCATTCACTGCAGAGGATCATGGGTTCAATTCAATATATACCTTTGGATTTAAGCATCTCCCAAATGCATAAATGATATGTATGCAGAATTGCTTATGTTCAGTGAACATAATATTTTATATATTATTTAGTCAGAATTCACAAAAAAAAAAATTGAAAACTGAAAAACACATGCATTATCCATTGATAAATTTGTCAGTGGATTTTGTCCCAAATACTTGTGTTAAAGGTATAGTTCATCTGAAAATGAACATTTTAGAAAAATGTCCTCACCCTCAGGCCATCTAAGATGTAGATTAGTTTGTTTCTTCATCCGATTTGGAGAAATGCAGCATCCCATCACTTGCTGACCAATGGATCCTCTGCAGTGAATGGGTGCCGTCAGAATGAGAGGCTGAATAGCTGATAAAAACATCACAATAATCACTCCAGTCCATCAGTTAACATCTTGAGAAGACAAAAGCTGTCATCAAAGCCATCATTAAGATGTTTTTACCTAAAATCCGAGTCCATAATCCACTTCCTCTGGTGAAAAAGTGGATTATGGACTCTTATTTATTTTAGTTAAAAGCGTCTTAATAATGAATTTGTTTCGCGATTTGTCTTCTCAAGATGTTAACTGATGCACTGGAGTGATTATTGTGATGTTTTTATCAGCTGGTTGGACTCTCATTCTGACGGCACCCATTCACTGCAGAGGATCCATCGGTGAGCAAGTGATCTCCAAATCTAATGAAGAAACAAACTCATCTACATCTTGGATTGGACATGAGAGTTATCAGACAAATATCAGTCAATGCATTGAAATTGGTCTATCACTTGTTTTCACATGTATGTTAAGTGAAAGTAGATTTATGATGTGTTAACTTTGAAAACTATGGTTAGTAGGTTGAGTTTCCACTCATGGCAATTGTTGAGAATGTGTGTCAATAATCTAGTGTTTTTTTTGTTTTGTTTTTATGGAGTGAAATGTTAATTCTGTTTATAGCATTGCGTACATCTTTTGTTTCCTTGCATTGTTTTTGTTCAGTTGTCAATTTTTGCATGATGGGTAACTGAAACTCTTTTGAATGGTCTCCCTGTGTCTTTACAAGCACAAAAAGCAGAACGAAACGTCTGAATAGTTTACTGAACTCTACTACTGCTGTTCTTTGATTTGTTTCCATTTTATCTCTGTTATCTTGCAGCAACATTTTTCCAAATTCTTCTTTCTTATAAATCTTGTAAGTAGGAACACAAGCTTTACCAGTTGCAGTTATTTGGTTCATTTCAGTTTGTTTTGGTTTTCTTTCGTTGACACTGTCACTCGTCCATTGTTGCAGTACTTGTTTTCTTGGGGCAAGAGACTTGCGCATACACTGCTTGAGTTAAAAGGTCCGGGGAGTGTTTTGACTGCTGCCCAAATCTCATCGGCTCAACTGCAACAAATATTCAGGATCCTGAGGTGGGCCGACGTTTTACGAGCGTCACGTGACCCGAGAATGTTTGTTGCGCTTGATCCTTCTCCTTGATTCAACTTACCCGCCATCATTAAAACCAGTTCCTACCCATACCATCTCCTGAAGGACCTCTACTAACTGATCTTCTCCAAAGAAACACACCAACCAATCTTATTTTCAGTTTTTGAAAGCTTTTGTTTTTTATGTTAGCGTTTGATTGATTTCCTCATTGGTTCTTTTTATGTTTTGTATGGATATTTCTGCATGTCGTGGTTGTTGGTGCAATTCGTTTCAGCCATATTGTGCCTTATTGTCTTAATTTAGGATGCTGGACTATAGAAATTGGCCTTTAATCAACGTTTGTCTGACATGAAATCCAACTGACATGCTCTGATAACAGGGAGACTGACCAGGAGATGTCCAATAGCGTGTTCTGTTCTGTCTCGAGCCGCTCGCGCACAAACGCGGTTGAACGTTATGACACCGCAGTGCCGTTTCGCGTGATCCGAACAAGACCGTTTCCTCCAAATAGATACAAACGAACCAAAAATCCTATTAGATTAGCACTCGCTTCCTACCGCAAATTAAATTGTGCAGATGTCCTGTGAAACAAATGTAATCAACTCTTGTGGAAGGATAATCTGTAACTTGAATATTTATAGCTACAAATTATGACTAGTATGTAAAAACGATTAAACATAGTGACTTTTTAGAAGTTTCATTTAGTATTTTTATCCGAAGTTTGGAATCATATATTTTTAAGCAGCAAATCAGAATATTAGATTGATTTCTGAAGAATCATGTAACAATACAGATTTAAATTTTACTATATGTGACCCTGGACCACAAAACCAGTCATAAGTGTCAATTTTTCGAAATTGAGATTTTATACATCATCTGAAAGCTAAATGAATAAGCTTTGCATTGATGTGTGGTTTGTTAGGATAGGACGATATTTGTTTGAGATACAACTACTTGAAAACCTGGAATCTGAGGGTGCAAAACAATCAAAATACTGAGAAAATCGCCTTTGAAGTTGTCCAAATGAAGTTCTTAGCAATGCATATTACTATTCATAAAATAAGTTTTAAAATATTTAGGGTAGGAAATTTACAAAATATCTTCATGGAACTTATTATCATAATGATTTTTGGCATAAAAGAAAAATCGAGAATTTCGATCCATACTTTGTATACTATTGCAACAAATATACCTGTGCTACTTATGACTGGTTTTGTGCTCCAGGGTCACATATATGCTTTATTTTGTTATTTATTTTGTATTATATTAGAATATAAAATAGTAGTAATAATAATCATATTGTTTTTATTAATGCTGTTGTTATTACAATATTTTAGAAACGCTAATTAACCATATTAATATTTTGCATTATTATATTCTAAGATTATTACAACATTATTTTATTTCAAATAATTAACTGTATTAATATTTTATATTAGATTAGAAACAAAAATATAAATAATAATAATTATTATTATTGTTACATTAATTTATAAAATAATGAACTATATTAAATTCTAATTATATTAACGATAATAGTAGTAGTAATAATAATAATCATAATCATTATATATTATTTAACATTCTCTGTATTTTAGTATGTTATATTATATGATTATTATATCCAAAATAAAACTTTTTGTGTACATAATTACATTTTTAAATATTGAATATATTTATATATAATATAAATTTTATACATATACACCTGTAAATATTTTCAAAACAAAATTAGATTTTAACGTGTTCATATAGAAAACAGCTATTTTAAATTGTAATAATATTTCAGAATTTTTACAGTTTTTACTGCATTTTTGATTTTGAAAAAGACTTTCAGAAACAGTAAAAATCTTAATTCGTCTTAACTTTAGTGTGATGCTGAAAATTCAGCTTTGATCTCAGAAATCAATTACATTTTGCTATATGTTCACACAGAAAACAGTTCTTTGAAATTGAAATAATATTTGACAATTTTTACTGTATTTTCTTAGTAAATAAATGCAATATTGGTGAACATAAGAGACTTTCAAAACTCCAAACAATTCCAAACTTTTGGTCTGTATTGTAAATATCAAATTTAATTAGAATGTCCAATATTTTCCAATGATTTTTTTAGATGCATTTTAAAGTTGTCTTGATGCATCTACATATTCGACCTTTGTAATAAAACTTAATGCAATTAATTCAGTAATTATTGCTGACCTAAAGATCAAGCTGAAACTGTTTAACAGCAGGTTTTTACCTATATAAATAGGTAGTTTTGTGTAATAATAATATTAATAATAAGTCTAATTATTATTTCATTATTACATAAAAGCTCATTAGCTGTAATAATATTTTGTTATATATTAAAAATGAAATTAATATTCAGTTTAGTCAATTAAAATATTTTTATGTTGCACATTTTTTAAAAGCATTATTTTTTTATCTTATAGTCGCATTTAGCAGATTAGAGCAAATGACTCGCCGTTTTGACCTCCTCTGCCTCTCTGAAGATCTCTTTGTCGGTAATCCCTGTCATGGCCTCCTTCGGTTCGCATGTGAAAGCGTGACTGAGTGTTTGCGCTTGTGTCTCTCCTTCCCGTCTCTGTCTCTCTCTGTCTTTCTCAGCCCTGGCGACTCAAGCTGGAGTTGAACTGAGACGTAAAGGGTCTCAGATGTCCACAGACACCATGGTGTCCAACCCCATGTTCGACGCCAATGAGTTTCCTGATAATTACGAGTCCGGTCGAGCCGAAGCGTGTGGGACACTGTGTAGGATCTTCTGCAGTAAGAAGACTGGAGAGGAGATACTTCCAGTGTACCTGTCCAGGTAATCACTAGCTGTTCTCAACAAATCACCTCCGCAATATTGGTCAAAAGTTAGAATAACTAGGATTTATACATTTTTTTGAAAGACGTCTCTTATGCTGAACAATCCTGCATTTATTTGAAAGAAATTAGTTTAAAAATAATGACTTTTATTTACTAAGTACAGATTAAACTGACCAAAAATGACATTTATAAAGAAACAAAAGACTTGTATTTCAAATAAATGCTGTTCTTTTGAACTTTCTATTCATCTGTAAATCCTGAAAATCCTGAAAAGTTTTGAACATTAATAATCAGAAATGTTTCTTGAGCAGCAAATCAGCATATTAAAATGATTTCTGAAGGATCATGTGACCAGAGTAATGATGCTTAAAATTCAGTTTTGATCACAGAAATAAATTATATTTTAACATGCGTTCATATAGAAAACAGCTTTTTTAAATTGCAATAATATTTCAGTTTTTACTGTATTTTTAAGCAAATAAATATCTCTGAAAAAAGACTTCTTTTAGAAACAGTAAAAATCTTAATATGTTGTATTATATTAGAACATAAAACAGTAGTAATAATACTCATATTATTTTTATGAATGCTGTTGTTATTACAATATTTTATAAAAGCTAATTAACCATATTAATATTTTGCATTATATTCTAAGAGATTTGTATTATTGTTATTAGTTATTTATTATTATTGTTATTATAAAAAATACTTATCTGCTAATATTTTATATTATTAGATTATAAACATACAAATATAAATAATTTATAAAATAATTACCTGTTAAATTCAAATTATATTAACATAATAATAATAATAGTAGTTATAATAATAATATTTTTATATTCTCGTTATAATTTAGTATATTATATTTTATGATTAATTAATTGTGATTAATCACATACAAAATAAAACTTTTATTATTAACGTAATTTAGTTTATATATTGAATATATTTATTTAGAATGTAAATATGAATATAAATATACACCTGTAAATAAAATAAATTAAGAAAATAAATTATATTTTAAGATGCATTCATATAGAAAACAGCTATTTTAAATTGCAATAATATTTCACAATTTTTACAGTATGTATATTATATATAATATAATGTTTTGTTCTGTGTGTATTTATTATGCATATATAAATACAAACACAAACACATGAATGTATAAATTAAAGAAAAAAAAATTGTTTATGTATAATATTAATTATATTAATATAAATATACACATGTAAATATTTTCAAAAGAAAATAAATTATATTCTAACATGTATTCATATAGAAAACAGTTATATTAAATTGCAATAATATTTCAAGTTTTACTGTATTTTTGATCAAATGTTTCTGAAAAAAGACTTCTTTCAGAAAAAGTAAAAATCTTAATTCTTCCTAACTTTGGTGTAACTAAACAAATGAATCTCTCTATCTGATTCTAATTTCTCGGTTTGTTCTCTATGTGTGGTTTCTGTCAGATTCTACATGGTCCTGATCCAGGGTCTTCAGATATCGGACTTCATTTGCAGGCCGGTTCTAGCAAGCATCATCCTGAACTCTTCGGCTCTGTTCTGCTCTGATCTCAAAGGGATCGATGTTGTGGTTCCTTATTTCATATCTGCACTGGAGACTATCCTACCGGATCGGTGAGCAATGTTTTGCTGATTTCTGTGAAATCAGATCCAAAATATATCTACATGCTCAATTATTAATGTTTATTCTGCGCCAACAGAGAGCTGTCCAAGTTTAAGTCGTATGTGAACCCCACTGAGCTGAGAAGAGCTTCCATCCATATCCTGCTGTCTATGCTTCCTCTTCCTCACCACTTTGGCAATGTAAAATCAGAGGTAAAAGGCTTCAGATCTGGGTTTAGCATCTTGTAATTTTCCCTGTAACTTAATTTTCTGAGATAAAAATACAGATGGAATCGGCTCTGGTTTTCTAATTACATTTGCAGGTTCTGCTGGAAGGGAAATTCAGCAATGATGATAACTCACTCCATGACAAGGCAGTCACCTTCCTGTCCCTGAAGCTGCGATTGGTCAATATTTTGATCGGTGCCCTGCAAACAGAAACAGACCCGATCAATACACAGATGATACTAGGTACAGCTGCCTCTTCAATATGTCCATTTACTGATTTGCCAAGTGAAATATTATAAAACATATAGTTTAGGCTCTAAAATCTGCCCTTTAAAAGCCCTTGATACCTGATACACTGAAACCTGTATAGAAATGTTCATCAGCCCTTAGTTAAGCTAATTAATTAATATTTATTATTTTGAATCATTATATTTTTTAAAAAAAAGTATTATTAATATGATCATTATTGTTATTATTTATTATTAAATTATTTTATAAGAGCTAATTAACTGTTAGTAGTTAGTATTATTAAATTAGAAAAAATGTTTATTTTTATAAAAAATATTTAATTTTAATTTAATATTTTTAGAAATTAAGCATTATTATTAATATTACTATTAGAATAATAATTAATATTATTATTATTATAACTTTTTTATAAAAGCCTATTATAGTAATGCATTTTGTATTATAATATAAAGTAGTAGTAATAATTACCATATTATTTTTATTAATGCTGTTGTTATTACAATATTTTATAGAAGCTAATTAACTATGTTAGTATCGAATATTATTAAATTAGAAAAAAATTATCAATTTTTTTATAAAAGGTAATTATTTTCATATTTTATATTTTTACATAAAAATTATATTAGAATATAAAATAAGAATTATTATTATTATTATTATTAGAATAATATTTGTTTTTATAAAAGCTTATTATAGTAATATTTTATATTATTATATTAGAATATAAAATAGTAGCAATAATAATCATATTATTATTTTTATTAATGCTGTTATTACAATGTTTTATAAAATCTTTTTAACCACATGAATATTTTATATTATGTTCTGAGAGTGTTGTTGTTGTAATTATTTATTATTATTATTTTTACTGCATTATTGTATAAAAAATAATTAACTGTATTAATATTTTATATTCTTAGATTAGAAACATACAATATTAATAAATAATCATTATTGTTACATGAATTTATAAAATGATAAACAATATTATTATCTAATTATATTAACATAGTAGTAGTAGTAGTAGTAGTAATAATAATTATGTATTATTTTTTATTCTTGTTATATTATATAATATATAATATAATATAAAGTTATATTTAATGCTGAGCAATGAATAGTCATGATTAATCGCATCCAAAATAAAAGTTGTGCGCATAATATATGTGTGTGTACTGTGTATATTTATTATGTATATAGAAATACACACACACACACATGTATTTAAGATAAATGTTATGTTTATATATTAAATATATTTATATATAAATAAAAGTATGTAATTTTATTATAATCACTGTCTTTTGTGAGTTTATGCTTTAGTCTAAGTTAAGCGCATTTAATAGTGATAAGTGTCAATAATAACTGCATGTGTGTCTCGTTTTACAGCGGCAATGCTGAATATCGTCCAGGATTCAGCTCTGCTGGAGTCTGTTGGTGCTCAAGCTGAAGTGGTACAATTTTCTATTTATTTATGAACTAAATGAGTATAGAGAGAGTTTGAAATAGATGTGAAGTGTCAGCAAGGTAATATGTGGTTAAGCACAATCACAATTAACTAATTATAAATGCCATTGCACCTTTGCTGTGTTTAGGGCAGTGTAGATGGAAGCCATTCTTTGGCTAAGAGCCACAGTCGCAATAACAGCGGCATCAGCAACGCTAGCGCAGGCAGCTCAGAGGCTACGACTCCAGACAGCGAACGTCCCGCGCAGGCCCTGCTGAGAGACTACGGTAAGCCCAGAGGGACACTGTGCACAACCGACCAGTTCATCAGTTGTTTGAACCTCTAATTTTGAGGAATTGCTTTTGTCCCTCTTTCGTAAGTCGCTTTGCATAAAAGCGTCTGCTGAATGCATAAATGTAAAACCTCAAAAAGATTTCAAAAGTGCATCCAAGGAATGTGATTTAAAGCATGTTTGTAGAACTTGCATGATGATAATGCATTTTGATGTCGATTTCTTTTTTTTAATATACAGTAGCACCATTAAACACAACCAAAGTTGACCAGTGTGCTGTGCAAGAAGATAAAAAGGCACATTACAAATAGAGATGGACCGATATATATCGATTTACCAATATTTTTCCCAATATTTAAGCATTTTATCATAATCGGATATCGGTTTTGTAATATCGGATTCACAGATAAACGCCGCCAACAATGGTGTGCCTAGGTAAAGCACTTGCTGAGCCATAATTAGTCAACTTTATTTAACATAACAGCCATTAATGCACATATTTGATGCGTTACATAAATGCCTGATATGTACAAGATAATCCGTCAAGTCCTGCCCCAATAAAGATGAATTAAAGTAAACACCCTAAATTATATTGACATTTACTAAATAGCCATTATTTTGCTAATACACAACTAAATAAATACAACTCTATGGAAATTAATTATTTATTATTTCCTTGAGCGATTGCAGTTTGAGTCTAGTTCTACGGTGGCCGAGAGAGCTCAACGCGCTACAACTTAAGAAAACACATGCAAACAGAAAAAAACGACAACAAATAAAAAAAAAAATCTTCATCAGTTTGACAACACAGGAGCTGCAAATCCTCGCAACGCAAACACAAAAACGGAAACGCGCTGCAAACACAAAAAAGGCACTGCAAACACAAAAAAAGCGCTGCAAATAAGACGGAGCACAACGGAAATGTTTCAGGGGGACCTCAAAAAGTGACGAACCCATCTGGGAGCTGATTATTTGTTCAGTGGCTGTTGGTCAGAGCAGAGGTGTTGTCGCTGAACTAAAAGGTAATAAAGATGAAGTATCACCTTTTAGTTCAGCGACAACACCTCTGCTCTGACCAAATAATGGCGCTTTTTTTGTGTTTGCAGCGTTTTTTTGTGTTTGCAGCGTTTTTTTGTGTTTTGCAGCGTTTTTTTGTGTTTGCAGCGTTTTTTTGTGTTTTGCAGCGTTTTTTTGTGTTTGCAGCGTTTTTTTGTGTTTGCAGCGTTTTTTTGTGTTTGCAGCGTTTTTTTGTGTTTTGCAGCGTTTTTTTGTGTTTTGCAGCGTTTTTTTGTGTTTTGCAGCGTTTTTTTGTGTTTGCAGCGTTTTTTTGTGTTTGCAGCGCTTTTTTGTGTTTGCAGCGCTTTTTTGTGTTTGCAGCGTTTTTTTGTGTTTGCAGTGCTTTTTTTGTGTTTTGCAGCGTTTTTTTGTGTTTGCAGCGCTTTTTTTGTGTTTGCAGCGCTTTTTTTGTGTTTGCAGCGTTTTTTTGTGTTTGCAGCGCTTTTTTTGTGTTTGCAGCGCTTTTTTGTGTTTTGCAGCGTTTTTTTTGTGTTTGCAGCGTTTTTTTGTGTTTTGCAGCGTTTTTTTGTGTTTTGCAGCGTTTTTTTGTGTTTGCAGCGTTTTTTTGTGTTTGCAGCGTTTTTTTGTGTTTGCAGTGCTTTTTTTGTGTTTTGCAGCGTTTTTTTGTGTTTGCAGCGCTTTTTTTGTGTTTGCAGCGCTTTTTTTGTGTTTGCAGCGTTTTTTTGTGTTTGCAGCGTTTTTTTGTGTTTGTAGCGCTTTTTTGTGTTTTGCAGCGTTTTTTTTGTGTTTGCAGCGTTTTTTTGTGTTTGCAGCGTTTTTTTGTGTTTGCAGCGTTTTTTTGTGTTTGCAGCGCTTTTTTTGTGTTTGCAGCGCTTTTTTGTGTTTGCAGCGCTTTTTTTGTGTTTGCAGCGTTTTTTTGTGTTTGCAGCGCTTTTTTGTGTTTGCAGCGTTTTTTTGTGTTTGCAGTGCTTTTTTTGTGTTTTGCAGCGTTTTTTTGTGTTTTGCAGCGTTTTTTTGTGTTTTGCAGCGTTTTTTTGTGTTTGCAGCGTTTTTTTGTGTTTGCAGCGCTTTTTTGTGTTTGCAGCGCTTTTTTGTGTTTGCAGCGTTTTTTTGTGTTTGCAGTGCTTTTTTTGTGTTTTGCAGCGTTTTTTTGTGTTTGCAGCGCTTTTTTTGTGTTTGCAGCGCTTTTTTTGTGTTTGCAGCGTTTTTTTGTGTTTGCAGCGCTTTTTTTGTGTTTGCAGCGCTTTTTTGTGTTTTGCAGCGTTTTTTTTGTGTTTGCAGCGTTTTTTTGTGTTTTGCAGCGTTTTTTTGTGTTTTGCAGCGTTTTTTTGTGTTTGCAGCGTTTTTTTGTGTTTGCAGCGTTTTTTTGTGTTTGCAGTGCTTTTTTTGTGTTTTGCAGCGTTTTTTTGTGTTTGCAGCGCTTTTTTTGTGTTTGCAGCGCTTTTTTTGTGTTTGCAGCGTTTTTGTGTTTGCAGCGTTTTTTTGTGTTTGTAGCGCTTTTTTGTGTTTTGCAGCGTTTTTTTTGTGTTTGCAGCGTTTTTTTGTGTTTGCAGCGTTTTTTTGTGTTTGCAGCGTTTTTTTGTGTTTGCAGCGTTTTTTTGTGTTTGCAGCGTTTTTTTGTGTTTGCAGCGCTTTTTTTGTGTTTGCAGCGTTTTTTTGTGTTTGCAGCGCTTTTTTTGTGTTTGCAGCGTTTTTTTGTGTTTGCAGCGTTTTTTTGTGTTTGCAGCGCTTTTTTGTGTTTTGCAGCGTTTTTTTTGTGTTTGCAGCGTTTTTTTGTGTTTGCAGCGTTTTTTTGTGTTTTGCAGCGTTTTTTTGTGTTTGCAGCGTTTTTTTGTGTTTTGCAGCGTTTTTTTGTGTTTGCAGCGTTTTTTTGTGTTTGCAGCGTTTTTTTGTGTTTGCAGCGTTTTTTTGTGTTTTGCAGCGTTTTTTTGTGTTTTGCAGCGTTTTTTTGTGTTTGCAGCGTTTTTTTGTGTTTGCAGCGTTTTTTTGTGTTTGCAGCGTTTTTTTGTGTTTGCAGCACTTTTTTGTGTTTGTAGCACTTTTTTGTGTTTGCAGCGCGTTTCTGTATTTGTATTTGTGTTTGCGTTGCGAGGATTTGCAGCGCCTGTGTTGTCAAACTGATGAAGAAGATTTTTTTTATTTGTTGTCGTTTTGTTCTGTTTGCATGTGTTTTCTTAAGTTGCAGCGCGTTGAGCTCTCTCGGCCACCGTATAGTTCTGTGTAAATGCATAGATAAAACAGCACTTTGTCAGAATCTAGAATGACGAAAACATTAAAACTAAGTCTGATAGCATACCATTTGAGAAATGCAGTTAAAAAAAAAATTTGTTTGTTATATTCCAGTATTCCAGAGAATATTATTTAGTAATTATTCTTCACTCTTTATATTAAACAGCTTAAAAACCTACTAAAACTGTAGTTTAAAATGAAGTTGATATGATTCCTGTTTATTATTTATTTTCTCCATTTGAAAACGTTAGACATTCTTCATTTGTTTCGCTTGTTAGTGTTGCAGCTGAGGCTTTTTATAAATAAAATGTTTTTATTGTTGTAATGTGAAGATTAAAATGAAAGGTGTTGGGTGCATGAAAGACTGCTAATTTGTAAGTATGGACTTATTTCACTCAGTCATTTACTTTATAACAGTAAATAAATATAACTTCTGCATATCGGTTATCGGGCAACATAAACATGCAAATAATCGGTATCGTTATCGGTTCTAAAAAAAATCAATATCGGTCAATCACTAATTACAAAGCAGGCTAAAAAAGCAATAAAACATTACAATAACATTACTAAAATGCAGTGCAAGGATGCTTCATCACTGGCATGTTTTAAATGCCTGTCTGCAAATGAATGTGAATCAGTGTTGTTTTCGTCAACGATGACGATGACGAAATCATTTCGTTGACGCCACTTTTTTTTCATGACGATAACGAGACGATGACGAGATAAAAATGGCTCGTTGATGACTAAAACATGACGAGACGTGTGTGAGCTTTCGTTGACGAGACGAGAATAGACGAAAATGTTAGTGGGTGGTCCGTCAGACGTTTAAAATGCATGACATTTCTGCTTATTGTGAATGCCAATTAAAACATATATCTGGTATGGCAAGCCGGTTTAGCATTAAATACTCTTTGTCATACTAGTATGGCAAGCCGTTTTAGCATTCCATCCTTGTTTGTTATTTATGTTTTAAAACATTCCTTCATTATTGTAATTATTGGTGAAAATAGTCGATCTGGAAGCTCACATTGTGTTGAACTATAAATCTGCTATTTTCAGAACTTATAAGTGACACTACCCAACAGCCAAACACTTACAGACCTACATTAATTTGTTAAAAGACTACTTTTTCCCACTTTTTTGACTAAATCTAGACTAAAACCTTTTTGACTTTTCGTCGACTAAAACTAGACTAAAACCTTTTTGACTTTTCGTCGACTAAAACTAGACTAAAACCTTTTTGACTTTTCGTCGACTAAAATTGGACTAAAACTATCACATGTAGAACTGACTAAAATTTGACTAAAACTAATAAGCATTTTAGTCCAAAAGACTAAGATTAAGACTAAATCTAAGATGGTTGTCAAAAACAACACTGATGTGAATGGATATTTCTTCAGTGCAGCTCGTGTGAAATGTCTTTAACCAGTTTTTGTTTTATATAATGAATGCTTTTCTTTATTTTCAAAGCATGATGTCAAATGAAGCCTAACGCGGCTTGTTATTGTTATTTGGCTGGACTAGATCATCAGTGTCTGTAACTAGCGAGCGATAACGTGTTCTTGTGCTCGTCTGTGTTCATGTGTATGGTTTACGCTTGCCGTCACATGGCTGTCTCACGACTGCATCTCTGTGCCTGGCTTGCGTCTGGTGTGTGTGTGTGTTACTAACCCGCTGTCTGTGGCGTGCTGTGTGTTATATCCCAGCTCTCCACACAGACACAGCGGCTGGGTTGCTGATCCGCAGCATTCACCTGCTCACCCAGAGACTCAACTCTCAGTGGAGACTCGACATGAGCATCTCACTGGCCGCCCTCGAGCTGCTGGCCGGCCTCGCCAAGGTACACTAACAAAATCAGATTTATATTAATATATCAAAAAAAATATAGCTAGTGGATCTTTTTATATATATATATATATATATATATATATATATACATTTTCGAAAGAAGTAAACAGTAAAAATTGTGAAATATTATTACAATTTAAATTAACTAGTTTCTGTGTTAAAATCTGTTAAAATAGAATTTATTCCTGTGATCAAACCTGAAATTTTACCATCATTACACCAGTCTTCAGTGTCACATGATCATTCAGAAATCATTCTAATATGCTGATTTGCTGCTCAAGAAACATTATTAATTATCAATGTTGAAAACATTAATATAATATATATTAAAAAAAACTTTTATTTATTTTGGATGCATTAAATTAATCAAAGGTGACAGTAAAGACATTTATAACTAGTGTTGGGTACGTTACTCTAAAAAAGTAATTGATTACTAGTGACTGATTACATCTTCCACATTGTAATTAGATTACTGTACAAATTACTCTGTATGGTATTTAATTACTTAGCCTACTAATTAAAGAATTAGCCTACTAATTACTTTCTAAATCCTGTATCAACCTAGACAAGTTAATGATACAACAATAGACATGAAATTGTTCTTTTAATTGTTTTAAATAAATAATAGATAACTACGTAAAAAAATTCTGGTCACACTTTTAGATTAGGGTGCAATTCTCACTGTTTACTAACTATTAACTATGACTTTTGCCTCTGTATACTCCTAATTACTGCTTATTATTGCATGGTAATGTAGTTGTTAAGTTTAAGAATTGAGTAGGTTTAGGGTTTTAAATTAGGTCTTGCAGAATAAGACATTAATGTCCTTTTTAAGTAATAATAAACAGCCAATATCCTAGTAATATTCATGCTAATAACCAACTAGTTAATAGTATTCAAAGTGAGAAGGGTACATAGAAATCATGTATTCCACTATTGTGTTGTATATAAGTGTTATTATTTTCAAAACAGTATTAAGTTCAGTTACATAAGTATCTGGAATGAAATTACAAAAAAAAGTGTAATCCCTACTTTTTCAAGGAAAAAGTTATTAATTTACAGTAACTAATTACTTACTAGCTAGTTACACCCAACACATTACAAAATAACATTACAAAAGATTTGTTTTTCAAATAAATGCTGTTCTTTTGAACTTTCTATTAATCAAAGAATCCTGAAAAATCATATGTATCATTTTTTTACATTGATAATATTCAAAAATGTTTCTTGAGCAGCAAATCAGCATATTAGGATGATTTCTAAAGGATCATGTGACACTGAAGACTGGAGTAATGATGCTGAAAATTCAGCTTTGCATCACAGGAATAAATTACATTTTACAGTATATACAAATAGAAAAATGTTATTATGAATTTTAATAATATTTCACAATTTTTACTTCATTTTTGATCAAATAAATGCAGCCTTGCTAGGCATGACATGTCAAAACATTTAAAACAATCTTAATTTTTCTACTTTTGAAGCACTTTCCATTAAATACATCTATGTTTTTCCGTCCAGGTGAAGGTGAGCGTGGAGTCGTCGGATCGCAAGCGTGCCGTCAGCTCCGTCTGCAGTTATATTGTGTATCAGTGCAGTCGTCCCGCTCCGCTTCACTCCAGAGATCTGCACTCCATGATCGTTGCTGCTTTCCACTGCCTGTGCGTCTGGCTCACAGAACACCCTGACATGCTCAATGAGAAGGTATGGCCCGTCTGACCTCAGCTTTAACCACTTTAGAGTCTGTAAATGCTGAAACTTGAGCACCAGCGATTAGTAGCAAAGCCATAAACAAAGCTTGCAATTCATACTCAAACTTCCACATCAACAGCCACTTCACAAAATTTAACTTCCCCTTTATGTGTACTGCCAAATGTCATCTAGTTCAATGACAAATGTAATTGCCTAAGCCTGCTTAAACACAAAAGATGTATTGATGAAATCAATATATATAGTGATTATTTCAGACCACTTTTGATTTGGCTATTCAGCTTCCTAAAAGGAGCAGCAGTGAGTTTAACATGTGCTTCTTGCTTGACTTTAATTTGAGGCCTCTGATTGATTTGATACAATTTGTTGACATTTAATTCAATATTGCTTCAGTGATTTATGTCATCTTTTTAAAAATGTGCATTTTACAGCTTTTAAGTTTTGACATGCACTGTATGTAGCCACATATATGTTACATATGTGACCCTGGACCACAAAACCAGTCATAAGGGTCATTTTTTACCTTTATACATATCTGAAAACTGAATAAACAAGCTCTCCATTGATGTATGGTTTGTTAGAACAGGACGTTTGAAAACCTGTTGTTAAAAATTAAGTTCTTAGCTATACATATTACTAATCAAAAATTAAGTTTTGATATATCTATGACAGGAAATGGAACATTATCTTTACTTAATATCCTAATGACTTTTGGCATAAAAGAAAAAGGGATTATTTTGACCCATACAATGTGTATTTGGCTATTGCTACAAATTTACCTGTGCAACTTAAGACTTAATGGTTTTGTGATCCAGGGACAAATTTACATGTAGGCTTTTTATTGCTATATGCTACTGTTCACAAGTTTGAAGTCAGTAAGATTTAAGTCTTTTCTGTTTACCAAGACTGCATGTATTTAATTAAAAAAACAGGTAAAATTGTGAAATAGTATTACAATTTCAAATAGCTTTTTTTCTATGTAAATATCTGTTCAAATGTAATTTATTCATGTGACTAAAGCTGAATTTTCAGCATCATTACTCCAGTCTTTAGTGTCACATAATCCTTCAGAAACCATTCTAATATGCTGATTTGCTGCTTAAAAACATTTCTGATTATTACCAATTATGAAAACAATTGTGTTGCCCATTATTTTTGTAATAAAAATTTGGAAATTGTGTTACATTTTAATGTTTTTTTATTTTATTTAATGTATAGAAAGTTAAAATGAACAGCATTTATTTAACAAAACAAATCTTTTGTAACTGATAAACATGTTTACTGTCACTTTTGATATTATATTAGTGCATATATACAAATTTATAATTTGTGAAAACCACTTTTTAACTAGATTTTTACAGTTTTTTTTTTTAGAACAGCATATGTATAAATGCATAAATATGAATGTGTTTTCAGATTTTGAATTAAAAGTCTGAAAAAATCATTTTGTTGTTGTTGTTTCGGTCACTCATTTGTTATTTTTAATTGAATGTGTTTCATTTTATGAGCTTAGTCTTGTATTATATACATTTGCATTGTGTTTTAGGATTGTCTGATTGAGGTGTTGGAAATTGTTGAGCTCGGCATCTCAGGCAGCAAGTCCAAAACCGGCGAACAGGAAGTGAAGTACAAAGGTGACAAAGAGCACAACCCAGCATCTATGAGGGTCAAAGACGCTGCCGAGGCCACGTTATCATGGTGAGCGTCCTTCAGAACCCGCCATTGATTTCTCTTCTATGATATTTAAGCCTGTGTCTGATTTGTGTTGCTGTGTTCCAGTATAATGCAGGTGTTGGGTGCATTCCCATCTCCCAGCGGCCCCGCTTCGCCCTGCAGTCTGCTGAACGAGGACACGCTGATCAAATACTCCCGACTCACCTCCACGTCTCACAGCAACTTCAGATACTTCGTCCTGGATAACTCTGTTATTCTCGCCATGCTGGAGCAGCCGCTGGGAAATGAGCAGAGTGAGAACGACACGCTTCACATTTGATTCCTCCAGTACATTACTACTCTGGTTTCTTATCAATGCATTTGTGTCAGCAGACCCCTGTCCTTCAGTCACCATGTTAATCAGAGGCATGTCTGGGAGACACGCGTGGACAATGCAGCTCTTCCATCAGCCTCGAGGAGCAAGAGCCAATCAGAAGGTAAGACTCAACATCAACCACCAATCAGAACTTCGATGTGCTTTCAGTAGCCAATTAGAATCAATTAAAATGGCCTGTAAAAGAATGTGGCTTTTCAGATTTAGTATATGTGACCCTGGACCACAAAACCAGTCATAAGGTAAAATTTTACAAAACTCGATAAATAGCTTTCTATTGATGTATGGTTTGTTAGGATAGGACAATATTTGGCCGAGATACATCTATTGGAAAATCTGGCATCTGAGGGTGCAAAAAAATCTAAATACTGAGAAAATCACCTTTAAAGTTGTCCAAATTAAGCTCTTAACAATGCATATTACTAAT
This sequence comes from Garra rufa, assembly GCF_049309525.1. Classification (NCBI taxonomy): domain Eukaryota; kingdom Metazoa; phylum Chordata; class Actinopteri; order Cypriniformes; family Cyprinidae; genus Garra; species Garra rufa. The sequence goes on from NC_133372.1 coordinate 45,749,370, forward strand.
CAGAAATTACATTTTGATATATTTACAATAGGAATTTTACAAAAAATCTTAATGAAACATGATCTTTACTTACTTTCGTAATGATTTTTGGCATAAAAGAAAAAACAGTAATTTTGACCCATACAATGTATTTTAGGCTATTGCTACAAATATACCCCAGCGACTTAAGACTGGTTTTGTGGTCCAGGGTCACACATGAGAATGATCTGTATCTTGAAAATTCTGCTGATTTGCAAAAAAGGCCTTATGCTATCTAATTCGATGATGCTGAGTTCAGAAATAATCATAAATACAGCTGCAAGCAGCGATTACAGGGCCAAGCCAACAAAAGGGTCGTAGTGAAGTGCAGAGCAGGAAGAACAAACACAGCAGACCCTCAATGAACATCATAAATTGCCAGTTCAGAATTGTTGGCGAGAATGAACTTAGAATGAACAGAAGTTCAAATGACAATAAACACAGCATGAACACCAATAAAATGATTTTCTGACTAACTATTCAAAAGTTATAAGCAAAAATGTGCATTTTTGATATCTCACGACCCATAGGTGGCACTGTTCCCAACTTTGGCATGGACCCTCAGAGCATGGTGTTGATTAAGCTTACCAAATTTCATTTTAATTGATCAAAGTTTGGCCAAGATATAGCCTCTGAACCAATTGGGTCAACTTTGTTAACTATGCGACAACTTTTGAACAAAGATGAGTAAAAAAAATGTTCTGTCATTTCTGTGCAGCTCAGTCCAAACATCAGAGCCAATTTTGGGAAGAATTGGATCAATTTTCAAGGAGAAGTAGCAAAAAAACAGAATTCTGTACTTTTCAAATTGGCCGCAACTGTAATGGGTGGAGTCTTAATGTAAGCTATTGAATGTGATCAGCATGATGAGAGGAATCAGGTGTACTAAGTTTCATTTTTCTAGAATTAGGGGTTCAAGAGTAATTACCATTTAAATGTTACATTTTTTAACAAGTGGTGGCACTATAGAGTTGGTTCTAAAGACCCCAAATTTGGTCAGATCACTATTCATGGCCATCACTACAAGTGTGCCAAATTTCAACATTTTCCCATGTTCCGTTCATACTGTATGGCTGCCATAGACTCACATTGGACAAAAATAATATGACAACATACAGATACAATAGGGGCTACAGCCCATTTTGGGAAGAATTGGAGCAATTTTCAAGGAGGAGTAGCAAAAAAACAATATTGTACTTTTTCAAAATTTCAAAAAGGAATCAGGTGTACTAAGTTTCATTTTTGTAGAATTAGGGGTTCAAGAGTGATTACCATTTCAGCCTTGGCCCCTAAAAACTACTTTTTTGAAACTTTAGAAACAGATATTGGGTTTATTTTAGCACATCTGATACACTGCGGTGTAATGAGTAATGTTCTGATTATACTTCGTCTCTTTATGTCCTATAGCAAGTGTTTGTTCCTGAAAGCCGACCGGCTCCCAAAAACGATGTAGGGATTCGGTTTAATGTCAAGCACAGGCCGTTCCCAGAGGAAGTGGATAAGATTCCATTTGTGAAAGCCGACCTGAGCATCCCGGATCTCCATGACATTGTGGATAAGGAGGTAAAAAGCTTTAAAACATTATGTACTCCTTAGTATTACACACACATTTGTATGTGGATAGTATCAAATTTTCATATAACGATAATTGCTGAAGCTTTATTACTCACACTATTGAGTTAAGTTAGAAAAAATTAAGTGCTGTCCTCTTAATAAGTTTCCTATGGAAAATATTATATTGCATTAAAACAGTACACAATAAAAATGCATAAAGTAAGCAAAGCTTTCAAACTGATTAAAGTGCAAATAAATGATAACAAAGATTTAAAACACTTTCAAACATTATATAGATATTTTTGGGCATGTCCAGATTGAAATGTAAATATGTATTGAATAAGCAAATGTCCCAAAGAGATTAAAATGTACACAAATATAATTAACAACAATAAAGAATAATTTCAACATTTTCAAGTCGGTCACGTTTTAGTCCAAATTAACATGTTAAAAATGTTTACATATAAACCAGGGTTATTGTATTATAGTTAAATACAACTAAAAACCAAAATGATAAAGTTTACTTAAAAACAAAATTATCTTAAAACTGGAATAAAATATATATATATATAAAAAAATTTTATTGCAACTATTTGCCAAACTAACATTTTTCATTTTCAGTTAGTTTAACTTGTACTAAAATAACCAAAGCTAAAACTGAAATATTTTTTAAACTATATAGCTAATAATTACTAAAACTGTAACTAAAGTTTACAATGAGAACTAAATATAAAAATTACAAAAAAAATCTAAATATTAATAAAAGCTATAAAACTATTTCAGAGATATTACAATAACACTAATGTAAACATGTTTGAAAATAAATAGCCTATTAAGTTTTTAAGTATGAAATAAAATAATTGGACATTGTTTCATATTTGAAGAGGTTTGCATTATTGTTTCTGCAATTTTCCTGTTCAGAACTTTAAAGCTGCTTTAAAACAGTCAGTATTTCATACTGTATGCACTGTAGAAAAAAATGTGATCTGATTAATTTAAATTTTAATATTTAGTGTTGTATTAAAAACCGTACCACATACAAAAATCTGTAATTTAAGTGCCCTTTGACTTTCTTTCTTCCATGAGGTAGTGGTGCATTAAAAGAAGCATTTAAAAAATCTGTGCACCTCATGATTCACAGTGTGAATATAAAACATCTCACTGCTGTTTATCAGAAGGTCACACTCTCTGTCGTCTTTTATTCGTCCGGATTGTGTGTGTTTCAGTTGGAGCAGCAGCACGATAAGCTGCGAGCTGTGATGGGAAAGCAGATAGATTACGAGACGAAACTGGAGCACCACACAGAGGAGTTATGGAGGAACAAACCCTTCCCAGACCCCCTGACAGACTGTAAACCACCAGCTCCCGCTCAAGAGTTTCAGACTGCACGCCTCTTCCTCTCGCACTTCGGCTTCCTGTCACTAGAGGCGCTCAAGGTATGAGAATGGACTGTCAGACGTTTGCTTTGATTTTAGTTTTTATACTTTGGGAATGAGTTTTGGGTAAATATTGTGCACAATAGTAAGGGTTCGTACAAGGTGCTTTAAGTGCTTGAATTTGACTTTTTAAGGCCTGGAAAACCCTTGAAAATGGCACCATTCCTGAAGAAGTATATGAGCAGTGCTTGAAATATTGAAACACAATGTATCTATGAAATAAATAAGCGTTTAATGTTTCAATAAGTACATATCTTTTCTTGCAAAATAAAAAAAAATATATATATAAATTTCACGCATTTCAGTTATTGTTATAAAACTAGTGAGCTAAGCCAGTAATAAGTATTGACAGCGTCATGTACACATGGCTGAAGAATCGAAAAAGACTTTGAAAAGTCCTTGAAAATCAAATAAATTAATTTAATTATTTAAAATAAATTAAGTTAATGTTAAAAAAAACACACACACACACACACACACATTGTTTTTTGTATAAATTTTTTTTAACAATATCACAGCATTTGTAATTTATATATATATATAACTTTTTCATTTAGTTTTATATTTTTTATTTTAATTAAATAATTAACATAATGTACATTTTAAAAAAGTGTGATATTATTTTAGATTTTATTTTATTTTATAAAAAAAATAAAAGGCCATCCTCCAGTTATGCTGATAATTTTTTGGTCAGGTAATAAGAGTATAATATGTAAAATGCATTATAAAACATTATCATAAAAGTATATTTAAGCAATACCACTGCATTAGTGAGTTAAATTTTTTTATATTTTATTAATTTCACTATTTTAATGGAATTTTGTATATTATTTTATTATTGTTTTTTTTTTATTTAGTATTTTTCCCTCTCCTCTATATACACTTAAGTACACTTAATAGAGTCTAGTGTTCTAGATTGAGATTTGTACAATTTAAGCATTTAAAAGTAGTTTCAGTGTCTTCATTGTCATTCATACTGAGTTCATTCAAGTAGCTGGATCGCTCTGTTTCATGAATCTGCTTTAAAAGACAGAATTTTTTCAGTAAAAATTTTATTTTTCCAGAGTATATGTGTGTATAACAGGAAAAACATTGACCTAAATCTAGCTGGTGCTGTGTGTGTGTGTGTGTGTGTGTGTGTGTGTGTGTGTGTGTGTGTGTGTGTGTGTGTGTGTGTGTGTGTGTGTGTGTGTGTGTGTGTGTTTTCTCTCAGGAGCCTGGAAACAGTCGACTGCCTCCTCACCTCATCGCTCTGGACTCATCTGTGCCGGGCTTTTTCGACGATGTCGGCTACCTGGACCTGTTACCGTCCCGGCCGTGTGACACTGTGTTTATCTTCTACATGAAAGCGGGACAGAAGAGCAGCCAAGAGGTGAAACCTAATGAGTGTCCTGCTGTGAAAGTGCACTAGTTCATATAGCAGGAATGCAGCAGATGTCACAGGTGTGCATAAATCAGCTTTATTAATAGTTAGTTTGTGTGTGTGTAGATCTTGAGGAACGTGGATTCGTCGGCAAACGTACAGCCACACTTCCTGGAGCTGTTGTTGTCTCTGGGATGGCCGGTGGAGGTCGGACAGCATCCGGGATGGACAGGGAGTGTGTTCACCAGCTGGACCATCAACACATCCAACGGTGCTGAGACACCAGGTACACACACAAACACACATGCAAACATTTCCTATCTGAATGTGGATATATGATACATTTTAGTAGTTTATTTATTTATTTATTTTTGTTAATTTAGTATTATCTAAGAACTACTATTATTGTATTCATTAATATTTTGAATTCACTTTTATTTTATATTTTCAATATTATATATATATATATATATATTAGGGCCGGGACTTTAACGCGTTAATTTAGATTAATTAATTACACAAAAATAACGCGTTAAAATTTTTTAACGCATTTTAATTGCACTTAGTTTTGCACCGCGGAACGTTTCTTACTGGATGAGATTCCGCGGACCGATTATACTGGAGCACCAACTAGCGTTTAGACAAGCTGCGTCCGTCCTAAATAGTATTGTATGTCCCAAATCGTAGTATGTTTAAAAAATTATTCCAAAGATTCCCGGATGGTCTACTACTTAACGATCAATGCACACTCTTAACAGCTAATATTGCCCGCAACACACTGCGCCGTGAACGAGGATTCGATTAGAACTACAAACACGCATAAAAAGTGTTAAAAAACTACAAACATGGAGGATATACGCGACCAACGGACAGGTAGAGAAAGGGGTTTACGTGATAAATAATCAGTGTGTAACCTGATAAAAAATATTTTTTAAATGTTATCCGCGTTATATTCCATGTGCAGCAACATTTATAATGATAGGTTTGGTCATTAACGTTTAAATGCATAATTAAGCAAACACAAGAGCAGAGTTCTCGGCATGAAAGACTTGTTAAAGAACGTGCCTCTTGCTACACTTAATGGCAATATTGCATTGGTCTGTTGGACTTGGTTGAACAAGTGTTGAACAATATTTTGTTGCTTAAGCTTATGTATTCAGTCATTATTCAATGGTATACTAAAAATCCATGTAAAAATCTTAATTCTTACTGTTCTCAGGTCAAATATTTATATGCGATTAAAATGCGATTAATTTCGATTAATTAATTACAAAGCCTCTAATTAATTAGATTAAATTTTTTAATCGAGTCCCGGCCCTAAAATATATATATATATATATATATGTAATTTTGTTAAGTGCTTTTGACATTTTATTATTATTAACATTATTTAATTGTATTATTATTTATTTAGTATTATTTTTTTAATTTAAATCTTTTTTTTAGGAATTTTAGCACTTCAACTTAAATATTTTATTTAATGTAGTCACCAAGGAAATTTTTGTAATGAGGATATATGTTACACTTCTATTTTGTTTAGTTCAGTGTTAATTTAGTATTATTCATATACTACTGTATTATTTGTTAATATTTTGAATTCACTTTTATTTTTATATTTTAGTTTTTTTGTAATTTTATGTGCTTTTGTCATTTTTATTCTTTTTTTTTTTTTACTTTAAATTCAGTTTTAATTTTTTTAATTTTAGTACTTCAACTTTATTTCAGTTAGTCACGAAGGCAACATTTCTAATTAGGATATACGGTACACTTCTGTTTTGTTTATTTTGAGACAAAAGATACATTTATTTATACATAAATATATATACATAGTTTTGAATTAATAATTTGTTATATTTATTAGTCAGTTTTCGTTTTAATTTAAAATTTTTGTAATTTTGTGGGGGGAGTTTATATTTCTCTTTAGCTTTCATTTATTTTTTATTGTATTTATTTTATTTTATTTTCAGTATGTTGTTACTTCAGTTTAAGCTTTTTTTAAGTTAGTCAACTATTTAACTGTACACTTCTGTTTTGTTTATTTTGAGACAAAAGATACATTTATTTATACATAAAAATATATACATAGTTTTGAATTAATAATTTGTTATATTTATTAGTCAGTTTTCGTTTTAATTTAAAATTTTTGTAATTTTGTGGGGGGAGTTTATATTTCTCTTTAGCTTTCATTTATTTTTTATTGTATTTATTTTATTTTATTTTCAGTATGTTGTTACTTCAGTTTAAGCTTTTTTTAAGTTAGTCAACTATTTAACTGTACACTTCTGTTTTGTTTATTTTGAGACAAAAGATACATTTATTTATACATAAATATATATACATAGTTTTGAATTAATAATTTGTTATATTTATTAGTCAGTTTTCATTTTAATTTAAAATTTTTTTAATTTTGTGGGGGGAGTTTATATTTCTCTTTAGCTTTCATTTATTTTTTGATTGTATTTATTTTAGTTTTAGTATTTTATTACTTCAGTTTAAGCTTTTTTTTAAGTTAGTCAACTATTTAACTGTACACTTCTGTTTGGTTTATTTTGGTGTTAATTTTGTATTATTTATACACCATTGTTTGTTGTTTTATTAATCATTTATTGTATTTATTAATAAATAGTTTAATTATATATTTTCACGGTAAACCTCTGTTTTGTTTATGTTGGTGTTATTTTTGTATTAATAGCTTTACTGAAATAAAATATTACTTTTTTTCCAATAGTTTTATTCAATAATAATGCTCTTATCACATGGGCTAATGTCAGCATAATTATCTAAAAATATAAAACCATTTTCACGTATTAATGTCTTCCAATTATCATACTGTAAAGATAAAACGCTGTTTGACTGTGTTTAATCCACACAGTGGTTCACTCATAATGTGTAATAATGTGAATGTGGTGCTGTGTTTGTGCAGATGATTCAGTGACTCTGGGCGACACCGGCGGTGGTGTGTTTAACGGAGAGAAGCGGGTTCTCTATTACGCAGACGCTCTGACGGAAATCGCCTTTGTGGTGCCGTCCCTCAGCGACTCGTCTGGTAAAACACTCTGTCTGTTCAGTTTCTACACAACACTTTTAGATAGTTTTTAGTATTTAAACACTTTCAGCTTTTATTAAATTTGTGGGTAAACAGAAGCGTGAATTTGAGGCAGCAAGCTTCCTTTCTAACACACTGCAGAGGACTATTAATGGAATATTGATTTCTCCATTAGTTTAATGCGTTTAACCAGTTCCATTAATTCATATTGATTAATGTAATATGACAAATGTTCATGTCTCTCCTGCCGTAGCTGAGTCATCAGAGCACAGCTTCCCGACCGCAGACTCAGACTCGCAGATGGAGCTCTTACCCAGTTTACTAAAGCAGCCCAACCTCACGCTGGAGCTCTTCCCCAACCACTCAGACAACATGGGACCCACACAACGGGTAACTAACCACACTCTCACACCTGAGCTTTCACATCACTGCATTTATGAAGCAGTTTAACCTGACCAGTCTATTGGTTAAAAGGTTCAAATATATTTTTAAAAAGTAGACTCCCCTGTTCACCAAGGCTGCATTTATTTGATGAAAAATACAGTACAAACTGTAAAAAAATTGTGAAATATTTTTGTGATTTAAAAAAGCTGTTTACTATGTGAATCTATGTTAAACTGTAATTTATTCCTGTGATCAAAGCTGAAATTTCAGCATCATTCCTCCAGTCTTCAGTGTCACATGATCCTTCAGAAATCATTCTAATATGTGACCCTGGACCACAAAACCAGTCATAAGGTTAAATTTTACAAAACTGAGATATATACATCATATGGAAGCTCAATAAATAAGCTTTCTATTGATGTATGGTTTGTTAGGATAGGACAATATTTGGCCGAGATACATCTATTTGAAAATCTGGAATCTGAGGATGCAAAAAAATCTAAATACTGAGAAAATCACCTTTAAAGTTGTCCAAATTAAGTTCTTAACCTTGCATATTACTAATCAAAAATTACATTTTGATAGGTTTACAGTAGGAATTTTACAAAAAATCTTGATGTAACATGATCTTAATTTCCTAATGATTTTTGACATAAAAGAAAAATCAATAATTTTGACCCATACAATGTATTTTTGGCTATTGCTACAAATATACCCCAGCGACTTAAAGGAGAACTCCGGTGTGATTTTGACCTAAAGTGTATTGAATCATGATACCGAGTGTAAACGTACCTTGCATATCTCATCTCGTCTTGTCCACTGCTGTCCGAAATCTGGGGTCAGTTATCCGATGCTCACAACAGGTTGTCAATGAAAGTCAATCGGGCATCGAAGGAGCCATGTAAATAAATCACTGTTTTACACCATTTACGAGGCACAAAGTAGCTCCAGACTTCATTGGTAGACTTCCAAGGGCCCTGACATTTAAAACGAGACATTGAGAACTCAGAAAAAGCACCGGTAGTTTATTTACAAGTAGATTTATACAGACAGTAACTGCAAGAAGTTTAGCGGCCGCCGCCATCTTAAATGTAGTCACGATAAGTCGAGTGTCGAGCAC
>NC_133372.1:45758790-45817022 GCF_049309525.1 Garra rufa
CTGAATATTATCACTGGTGAAAACAGTTATGCTGCCCGATATGTTTGAGGAAACCATCATACATTTTATTTTTCAGGATTCGCTGATGAATGGAAAGTTCAAAAGAACAGCGTTTATTTGAAATGGAAATCTTTTGAACTTTATAACCAATGTCTTTAATGTCACTTGAATCATTGGAATGCATCATTGATTCATAAAAAAAAAATCCCTAAACCCTTATATTTTAAACATTTGATAATAATGTCTCTTAAGCAGCAAATCAAAATATTAGAATGATTTCTGAAGGATCATTTGACACTAAAGACTGGAGTAATGATGCTGAAAATTCAGCTTTGAGCACAGGAATAAATTATATTTTAAAGTATATTAAAATAGAAAACCGTTGTTTTAAATTGCATTAACATTTCACAATATTACAGTTTTTTCTGTATTTTTAATCAAATATACAGCCTTGAGAAGCTTCTTTAAAAAGCATTACAAATTTGTCTGATGCCAACCTTTTGAGCAGCAGTGTATATATGTATATAGGCATAAAGTTGTAAGAACAAAAGTAAAACATGAGTTATTACTCAACAACCCTACACAAATCGGGTTTTAAATGATCTTTTTTCACATTTCTAGTTGCAAACTGATATAAAATGTAAAAACAAAACAAAAGCACTGATATTATGTACAGTATTTGAACATACTAAGGAGGATGATTAATATTTTCTGCAGGTTGAGCTGCTTTATTCATTGACCTTTTGTTGAATAAGAACAAAAGTTTGACTTTGTTTTCAAGCTCTATTTAGTTTCCTATTCACAAAAACCACAAAAAATAAATTTTAACAGATAACAGCTATTTTAAATTTAAATTATTTTACTGTATATTTGATCATAAATGCAGCCTTGGTGAGAAGAAGAGACTTCTTACAGATACATCAAGAAATCTTGATTATTCCAAGATTTTGAATGGTAGTGTATAATGTATATTTCTTGTGGTCAGTCCCCCACAGTGAAAAGCAAAAAGCTGCCACCTGGCAGGACGATACCGCCATTAGGACCGGACACCAAAGTGTTGGTTGTGTGGGTTGAGCGATACGATGATATAGGTAAAATGTTTTACACTTCACTTAAAAATCATTGATTTGCTAATTTTTCAAAGTATATCCTACACCAAATTTGCCCTTTTTCTCTCAGAGAACTTTCCAGTGTCTGAGTTACTGGCAGAGACGAGCACCGGCGTAGAGACGGCCGTCAATAGCAGCGCTTCCAGGTAACAAACCGTTTGAAAAACTGATTTCAGTCCCTGAATTGACTATATGCACAGAGCCTTCTTTAGATAAGCCAGCTCATTTTATATGTGCTATATGTATGTGGACACTCTTGAGACTCCTCTACTGCCTCGTTCTTATCAGAAACTGAGAAAAATAATAATTGCAACATCATAAATAATGATAGCGGCATGAACATTCAGTTTCATATTATTAAAAAACAAATCATTGAAATGCGGAGCCTGGTAATCCCAGGAGAGAACCTGCTGACAGCTAAACACTATCACATATGCAGTAAAATTCACTTCAAAGATTCATTTTTCATTTATAAAGATGACATGGAAAAATGTCTTTTCATGGAAAACATCTTTTTTTTTATGATGAAAATGATGTGAAATTACTCATATAACCAGAAGATGGCAGCAGAGGATCAATCATTGGCTGCAGCTGCAATTTCAGCTCCCTAGATTTTTCAAGACGTCTTGCTTTTCGATTTATTATAAAGTGACTAGTATAATAAATTGTAGTACTTTTACCGCACTGAAGTATATAGCAAGTGCAGAAAGTCATTTAAATAAATAAATAAATAAATAAGCTCAGACACAAAGAGCCTATAAGGGTGAATTATTGAAATACTTAGATATAGTTCACTACATATTAAATACGTTAAATATTAATGGTATAAGAATTTAAAGGAACTGTATGTAAGAAATTTATTTCAGTTAATCATAAAATGGCCCTGACATGTCACTAGACATTAAGAAATCATGTTCATTTCAAGTACTTATATCACTGACAACAGTGGTCTGGCCAGGATATTGTCATTTAAAAGTGAAAGTTGCAGCCCACAACTGATGTTATTGTTGTCATTTTGTGTTTTGGTCTGAGGCTCCACCCTCCAGCTATCTACTAATCACGAAGTCAGTAGAGTTTCGTCATCCGGGTTGCCAGCTCTGCTGTAGTTACAGCTGCAGCTACGAACGTGTCGGATAAAACACGTATAACGTTACGAAACCTAAAAGACCTCGTTATGAATCCGAAATACGTCGTGACAAAGTCTGAAATAAAACAAGGATTTGTATAGGAGATACCTTTGAAAGATGGAGACGGCTGAAAACGGGTCCTGCAGCTTAGCTGGCAACCTCGAGTCAGGGGGGAGGGGGAGGGGATACACGTTCTACAGTATTTTGAAAATGATTGCAGTACCAGTTTTGGCCACAATCCTACATACAGTTCCTTTAAACAATGCAATCGATATGGATTTGAAAATATTTTATATAATTTAATAACTGCATCTTTTAAGCTTTATCTTGAACTGTAAACGCTATTAAATAATCTATATTTAAAGGAACCGTATGTAGGATTGTGGCCAAAACTGGTACTGCAATCACTTTCAAAATACTGTAGAACGGTGTATCCCCTCCCGCTCCCCCCTGACTCGAGGTTGCCAGCTAAGCTGCAGGAGTAGGCTGCTACAAGGAGCTTCAAGTGACGAGTCCTACACAGTCATTTGTTTTTCTTCTGTTAATTATGTTTATGCTTCACAAGAGATGTTTTGCGAAGTAATTATGTATCGCAAAAATTTACAGTTGGCGATTAGCCAAATATTTCGCAAAGATGTACTGTAATACCACAGTTCAGTCGGAACATAGATTGTTTTCATACCCTGCTAGTGGTGCGATATAAAGCTTTTTATGAACGCATTTAGTACTGCCGACCGTGGAAAATCCACTGTGTACGGAAGCAAAGTTAGCCAAACATAGATGAATCTTACCTGTCCAGGAGAAAATCATCAACGTTGGTGTCAATCTTGAAATTCTTCTCCGTTTTCAGCCGTCTCCATCTTTCAAAGGCATCTCCTATACCAATCCTTATTTTATTTCGGACTTTGTCACGACGTATTTCGGATTCATAACGAGGTCTTTTAGGTTTGTAACGTTATACATGTTTTATCCGACACCGTTCGTAGCTGTAACTAGAGCAGACAGAGCTGGCAACCTGTCTCACAAAACTCTACTGACTTCGTGATTGGTAGATAGCTGGAGGGTGGCGCCTCAGACCAAAACACAAAATGACAACAATAACATCAGTTGAGGGCTGCAACTCTCACTTTTAAATGACAATATCCTGGCCGGACCACTGTTGTCAGTGATATAAGTATTTGAAATGAACATGATTTCTTAATGTCTAGTGACATGTCAGGGCCATTTTATGATTAACTGACATAAATTTCTTACATACGGTTCCTTTAACCAGCACAAACTTGTTACTGCTGTAGTGTTGTTACTCTGAATTTAGTCTTAGTGATCAGATTTTTCGTCCGGTTATTACTGTCAAAAATAGCAATGACTCACACATATTAAGCTGTTTTTTTTTTTTTTTTTACTGGCGTTTGTCATTCTTGAAACGGTATACATGGATGTTTTGGTCCTCTTAGACAAACAAAACTTTTCTTTGATTGTGAATGGATTATGTAGAGAAAACGAGCAAAGGACACTACTATTACGGCACAGGACAGTTGACCGGAAGTAATGCATATGGTCAGTTGATCTCATTCACCATCACTCGTGTTCTTTCTCAGATCCAGCTCCTCAGAGAAGGACATTCCCATAATATTCATCCATCCACTGAAAACCGGCTTGTTCCGGATCAAACTGCACGGTGCTATGGGCAAATTCAACATGGTCATTCCTCTGGTGGACAACATGGTGGTCAGCAGGAGATCGCTGGGTATGTGTCTCTGTGTGTGAGTGTCCTGAGTGTATAAATGAAGTCTACACTGATGAATTTGTCATTCTCTCACCCTCTCCAGGATTCCTGGTGCGACAGACTGTAATAAACGCGTGTCGGAGGAAGCGTCTCGAAAGCGACTCTTACAGCCCGCCACACGTCCGGCGGAAACAGAAAATCGCTGAAATCGTGAACCGTTACCGCAACAAACAGCTAGAGCCTGAGTTTTACACCTCGCTGTTCTTGGAGGTCGGTGAGACGAGCCTCAACCCATAAACGAACACGCAGACCAACGCAAACAAAGGTGGAATTCCTCTGCGCTCGACTTGGTGGTTTTTGATGAATTACATTTTGTATGTCAATTCGGCCAAATACTCGCTTAATCAGTGCCCACCTGACAAGGGGATTATTGTTGCGGATCTTAAACGGATTCATTAGGTCTACTATGGATCTCATGAAAACTGCTCACGGTTATATTTCACCCCATAGTAAAAGTAAATAAATAAATAAAATGCTCTAAAGTTTGGGTTCAGTCAATTTTGAATCTATTTTAAATACGTTTGAAATGCTCATCCAGGCAGCGTTTATTTGATCAAAAATACAGATAAAAATTTTATATTGTTCAATATTGTTACGACATAAAACAACGTTCTTCTATTTTAATAAGCGTTAAAAATCTAATTTATTTCAGTGATCAAAGCTGAATTTTTCAGCATCATTACTCCAGTCTTCTGTGTCACATGATCCTTCAGAAATCATTCTAATATACTGATTTATTATCAGTGTTGAAAACAGTTGTGCTGCTTAATATTTTTTTGGAACCTGTGATACTTTTTTCGGAATTCTTTGATCAATAAAATTGTATTTAAAATTGAAAGGTTTTCTAACAATATACACTACTGTTCCAAAGTTCGGGGTAAATATTTATTCTTTCTTTCTTTGAAAGGAATTAATACTTTTATTCCGCAAGGATGTGTTAAATTGATAAAAAGAAAAGTGATAGCAAAGACTTATATTGTTAGAAAAGATTTATATTTGGAATAAAAGCTGTTCTTTTCAACTGTTGCCAACATGAATAATTCTAATAATAAATCAGTATTTTAGAATGGTTTCTGAAGGATGATGTGACACTAAAGACCGGCGTAACAGCTGATGAAAGTTCAGCTTTGCGTCACAGGAATAAATTATATTTTTAAGTATATTATAATAGAAACCATTATTTTATATTGTAATAACATTTATTGTATTATTGTTTTTTTTCTGTGTTTTTAATTACATAAATGCAGCCTTGATGAGCGTAAGAGGCTTTAATAAAAAATAAAAGAATAAATAGTCTTACTAATCCCAAACTTTTGAGCAGCAGTCTATATTTCTATATTTTGCATAAAAAAATGAAGTCTGTTTTCATTTTTGTGACATTTTCTTGATTCATACCCAGATTCTCTATACATGCAGTTCTTAATTATAATAAATAATGAAATAATTGATTGATAATAATTAATTTTTCAGAATTCTCAAATGTATTTTTTAATTACTGTAATAGCATAAAAAATACTGTAGTAGAATGTTTTATTTAAATTGGCATAATTGACATTACAACCAATTCTGTAAAATTTAAATAAAACATAATTATTCTTTGCATTTTTTTTTGCATTGCATGATATCATTTTATTTTCTTTATGCAAATCTATTTTAATTTCCTGAGATTTTTGGAGTGAAATATAACTCGTTGACTGGTTTGGTGAGATTCACCATGTTACTGTACTTCACAATGAATGACATTTTATTTCATCATGCTTATTATTTGAAGGAACGTCCTCACGTGAAGCCATTTCCTCTAAAGCACTATAAAAATGAACACTAATCTCCAGCAGCCAACGATATGATACCAGTCGCTTCTTCATCTTCATCTTCCTCTTCATCATGTACTTCATTCTGCTCTCTTCATCTCTGCTGCTGCTTCTTTCTTTCAGAAAATTATTTCCGTCTACAAACAATGAGGACACTGAAAAAAAAATGCATTCTTACTTAAATGTTTTGTCTTGTTTCCAGCTAAAACATCTACAAATTCTTGCAATTATTTTCTCGTTTTCAGAAAAAACAAGTCAAAATTAAGTGCGTTTTTGCTTGAAACGAGCTAAATGATCTGCCAATGGGGTAAGAAAAATACTCTTGTTTTCTGTTTGAAATTAGATTTTTTTGCTTACCCCATTGGCAGATTATTTAGCTTGTTCTAAGCAAAAACTCACTTAATTTTGACCGTTTTTTTCTGAAAATAAGAACGTAATTTTTACTTCTTGATTTAAGAATTTGTAGATGTTTTGGCTGAAAACAAGACAAAAATTCTAAATAAGAAAAGCATTTATTGCAGTGGAATGACTGAGAAACAGAGATTGTCATTCACATCTCGCAGAAAAACGACTGAGTACGTAGCAAATTCAGTCGAAAGACATTACAAGGGCTTATCATTTATTTCCTTACTTTTTAATTTAGTGTTTCTGACACTTTCTCATTGACCACATTTAATTTACCCATCATTTCCATCATCAAATCAAAGCTCGAAAGCACTACAGGAATAACCGATTCCTATTTGCGTTGTCATTCCGGATGGCCTGTGTTTATTTATTTGAGTTTTCCATATAAAATGCCTTTAAATGCAGACGTCACCCCAACACAAAGCCACGTTTTGATGTCCGGTTCTTGCTAATAACAATTCTGGAAGAGGTTCACAAGTCATGTCCCATTTTTGTGGTCAGGAGCTCCCTGTTAACGCTGCGTTTCTTTTGTAAGAACAAACTGTAAAGGCCGGTTGCTCTTGAGGCGTCTCTTTTTCCGTGTGTAAATATTGACGGCATGGACTTTGTATAAAGTTTGACTTTCTATGTAAATATCCGCGGGTGTGAAGTTCTGCTCACTCATCTTATACTATTGATTAGGGACGGCACAACAGATGAACGCTTGTTTGTATTTATGCCATCATATATGTGTCCAAGAGAAACATTGGATATTGAATGTAACACATGTAATGAAATAAAGATTTTAATGAAATTCTTATCAGATCAACGGCTCTGAAAGCTTCGCTGTGAGCATGTGCCCCTTGCGTTTATCTCTAAAAAACTGTTATTATTCGGTTTTGCACCTGAACAAAAGTGGCGTCTGATGCGAAGGCAGCTCTCATTAGTCATGCTGTTATCTCACGCAGCTCTTTACGGAGATAAAACCCAATTATTACCCAACATTCATCATGCACGCTGGTTTTTGTGAATAGGAAACCAAATAGAGCTTGAAAATGAAGTCAAACTTTTGTTCTTATTCAACAAAAGGTCAATGAATAAAGCAGCTTAACCTGCAAAAGGTATTAATCATCCTTCTCAGTATGTTCAAATACTGTATATTAGCTGTTTTTTTAACTGTATATGCATTTTAGGAGTTTGCAGTTAGTAATATGAATTATTGCAACATTGATTTAAAAAAAAATACTTTTTTTCGTACAATTTTATGCTCATTTTATGCTTATAAACGTATACACTGCTGCTCAAAGGTTTGGGATCAGTGAGATTTTTAGATTTTTTTTGCTCATCAAAGCTTTTTATTTGATTTAAAAATACAGGGGAAAAAAACTAATGTTGTAAAATGTTAATGCAGTTTAAAATAGTGGTTTTGTATTTTAATATACTTTAAAATATAATTTATTCCTGTGATGCAAAGCTGATATTTCAGTATTATTACTCTAGTATTCAGCATCACATGATCCTTCCTGAATCATTCTAATATGCTGATTTATTATCAGTGTTGGAGACATTTTTTTTTACCTTTCTTTAATAAATAAAAATGTTAAAAAGAATTTATTTAAAATAGAAATTTTTGTAACAATAAACACTCGTTCAAAGTTTCAGGTAAGTACTTTTTTCCCTTCCTTTCTCTCTTTGAAAGAAATGACTACTTTTATTCAGCAAGGATGTGTTAAACTGATAAAAAGTGATAATAAAGACTTGTATTGATAGGAAAATATATCTATTTTGAATAAATGCTTTAACTTCATTCATCAAAGAATCCTGAAAAAGTATCACAGCTTGCAGAAAAATATTAAGCAGCACAACTGTTACCAGCATTGATAATAAAAGCAGCAAATCAGTATATTAGAAGGATTTCTGAAGGATCATGTGACACTGAAGACTGGAGTAATAGCTGCCTGATGAAAATTCAGCTTTGCATCACAGAAATAAATTACCTTTGAAGGTATATTCAAATAAAAACTTATTTTGAATTGCAATAATATTTCATAATATAACTTTTTTTATTTTTGATCAAACTAATGGAACTTTAAGAGACTTTTTACTTTAAAAAAAATGTATATTCAATTTCTATAGTGAGAAAAAGCATGCATATGTTTTGTTGTATGTTAAAGGGATAGTTCACCCAAAAATGAAAATTTGATGTTTATCTGCTTACCCCCAATGCATCCAAGATGTAGGTTACTTTGTTTCCTCATAAAAACACAAACGAAGATTTTTAACGAAAACCGGTGCAGTCTGCCAGCCTTATCATTGACGTGGATGGGCACCAGACCTTTAAAAGTAAACAAAAACATGCACAGACAAATCCAAATTACACCCCGCGGCTCGTGATGATACATTGATGTCCTAAGACACGAAACGATCGGTTTTTGTGAGAAACTGAACAGTATTTATATCATTTTTTTACCTTTGATACACAGCCACGTCCATCTGTAATGTGCACGAGTTTGGCATCAGTCACGTCAAATGAGCACGCGCTCTAGCGTAGAATACGCAAACGCCGGAAGCGATCTGTCGCATGTATACAACACTCATTGTTTACACAGTGCACAGAGATTGTGGGTATAGCGGCTATTCAAAATGGTAATTACTTGCGCGTATCCTGATTGTTTAAACCGATTTAAAGCTAAAAGATTACGTTAGTTTGCGCAAACTCATCCGGGACTTTTCACTGATTTCCCCTTACGACGTTTGCGTATTCTACGCCAGAGCGCGTGCTAATGTGACGTGACCATGGACGTGACTGATGCACATGACAGTTGGACGTGGCTGTGTATCAAAGGTAAAAAATGATATAAATACTGTTCAGTTTCTCACAAAAACCGATCGTTTCGTGTCTTAGGACATCAATGTATCATCACGAGCCATAGGGTGTAATTTGGATTTGTCTGTGCATGTTTTTGTTTACTTTTAAAGGTCTGGTGCCCATCCACTACCATGATAAGGCTGGCAGACTGCACCAGTTTTCGTTAAAAATCTTCGTTTGTGTTTTTCTGAGGAAACAAAGTAACCTACATCTTGGATGCATTGGGGGTAAGCAGATAAACATCAAATTTTCATTTTTGGGTGAACTATCCCTTTAATGTGCTGCAGATGAAGGAACTAGGTTACAGCAGGTAGATTTATTTGAGGTTTCCTGCACTAGATACAGTCAGTACAGTGTTAAGGAAAGCGTAGTAAAGTGTTGAATCATACTGAATCGGGGTCACAGGTGCCGCAGTCTGGTGTGTGTCTGACCCACATGAGAACATCGATCCATCGTCTCCATTCACTGTGTGCTGCAGAAATACTGAGACTGTAATTCTCAGGAAACCGGTTTTATTAATTAGATTAGAAAATTTTAATGTGTCACTATTAATCCATTTAATCCCAATTTTTTCTCAAACATGAAACTGTGTGTCATTAGTAACCTTTTGAAATATTTTTTTTTTTAAGTGTGTTAAAAAAAAAGTGTTTTCTGGCCGGTCACAATTGTGTATGTCCACGTCAAAAGAAATTTAGTCCATAGAAAGCACATTAAATGTTAGTAAAGTGTCTACTTTTAATGTTTCAAATAGTTTTTGGAGAATAAAATGTCCAAATTTGGTTAAAATAATGTTACTTTGTCATTCAGTGTAACACAATATTTTTGTAAAAAAAAAAAAAAAAAAAACATGCTTATTCTGACTTTTGCATATTAAAATATATAAAAGAATAAGGAAGCACATTACATTTTTTTGAGTAAAAAAATTCTTACTGCCAAAAGGGCAAAACCTGGGATATTTTAAAAATGTAAAATTACATCAAATTAGTATTTGGTGTGAAAGTAATTTGTTTTTTAATATATCAAATAGATTTTTGTTGTAAATATGCCTGTCAAGATTGTTACACTGAATGGCGTTTTAGTATGTGTCTTCTGTAAATTAAAGAAAAATGTATGAAATAAATTTTTGCTCAGAAAAACAAAAATGCAATTCAATTTAACAATTTTTTTTTTATTATTTTTGGGGAAAACTATTGCATTTACACAGTGTTTTTATGCTTAAATAATTTTTGTCTTTGACCCTTATACTGATTTAACATATTTCTGCAGTCAAAAAAAATATATATAGCCCAGCTATTTTAAGCAGTTTGATCACATTCTACGGCTACCATTATGCATTAAAACACTTATACAACATTGTTAGGAACACTGAGATAAAAATACAACCATTAACGTATTGCAAAACTGTTACTTTTTTGTAACATATATCATCAGTTTTTCATTTAGTGCAATATTTTGTTAAAATTGTTACAATTGTTTAAATGATCAATTTTCTTTTTATGCCAAAAATCTTCAGGATATGAAGTAAAGATTACGATCCATGAAGATATTTTGTAAATTTCCTATTGTAAATATATCAAAACTTATTGTTTGATTAGTAAAATCCATTGCTAAGAACTTCATTTGGACAACTTTTTTTTTTTTTTTTGTGCACCCTTAGATTCTAGATTTTCAAATAGTTGTATCAAATATTGTCCTTCCCTAACAAACCATACATCAATGGAGAGCTTATTTATTGAGCTGTCAGATGATGTATAATTTAAAAAAAAATGACCCTTATGACTGGTTTTGTGTTCCAGGGTCACGTATTTGCCGAAAATGCAGTAAAGCATCAGTCAGTAAGGTTTTTGGAAATATGGTGATATATGGTACATTTGCATAAATATGAACATTGAATAAAGCCAGGCTCTGAATTTTTTAGTTTGATGGGAAAATATGGTGATATTAAGTTGTTTCATTTATTTATTTATTTTCATTTACCTGTTAGCATTCTAGTGTACTCTAATGTAATGAGTTACATTTGACAGGAATGGTGGAGGGGTTAACACAAATGTTTTTGTTTCTAATTTCTAAGAAAATAATGGATTTGTCTTTGTTCCCCAAATATTCTAAAACTTGTTATTCTGTAACATTTTCTACATTCAAAATAATGAATTGATCCTCCTGACATCATATTTAAAGAAGTGACATCATAAACATCTTGTGAGCACTTTCAACTCTAATTCAGACTGGGGTAAGTTTCTCTTAAAGTCCGTATCAGTATTTCATTATATTTATAGTAATATTTACACCTCATCGAGATGAATGCTTAGTGCTGCTATAGTTAAAAAATTATACACGTCATTTAAAAATGTACAAATACTTTTACTAGCACAAAATATATTTTTAAGGCAAAACAGCACAAGTGAATAGAGTAAACATTTAACTAGATAATAGATATAAGTATGATTATTCACAGTAAAATAAGACTAAATGTTATGTTTAAATATGCAAATGCAAAACTAATTAAATATGCATGCGTTTGCATAAATCTGAACATTGAATAAATCCAGTCTCTGAAATCTTGAAGGTTTTTCCAGAGGGAATTTTTGATGTCTCCGTTTATCACTCAATAAATCAGAAAATACTGTCAACAGACATTTTCACCATGTTGATGATATATAAATGTGAAAACCTTCTGAATATGCACTGGAAAAAAAATAGTAATTGAATTTACACATTTTTTTAAGCTAAGTGGTTGCAATCAATTTATTTTAGCTGCTGAAAATTAGTCCTTAAATTTTTTATTTAAATGTAGCTAAAATAAATGGCTTGCAACCACTTACCAATGAATCATTTTTTTTTTCAGTGTAGGATCGAAACTAAGTTTTGTCTGTCATGCTTTAATAAATGTGTTTATGTTTTGCTGCAGCATTCAAACTTTGCATAAAGCATCTATTTTTTTATTTCAGTTTTGGAGGTGACAGCAAGACAGGATAGACTCTCCAAATCCAGCTGAAGCTCCAGCAGAGCCTGAGGAACAGGGGTGTTGCATTATGATGAAGAATGGTAAAGAAATGTTCACCTTCATTCAGTGTAAGATCAGCACTTGGGTCCGTTTCCGTCCTCACACATCCTCCCGCGGGACGCTGTCAGCTCACAAGGGCCTGAGCGTCTCCTTCAGCCGCTCAGGTGAAGGTCGAGTGTCACAGTTTGTTCCATTAGTTACAAAACACAATCATGTAGGCGACCAATGAACCCCGGATCAGTCGTTAATCAATGAGGAATGATGAGAACTAGCAGAGCACAGCTGCATGAGTCTACAGCTGTATGATTATAACACAGCTGCTCTAGATTTCTTGTGATGATATTTTGGATACAGAAGGAATCAACAGAAGTATCTCTAAATCACTAAACTCAAATAATTGCTTTGAAAGAGGAGCTTCTACAGGCATATGATAATATTGCATAATATTTGGCAACCTCTAAACCAGGAGAGTTAAACCCTGTTCCTGGAGATCTACCTTCCTGCAGACTTTAGTTCCAGCCCTGCTACAAAAACATCTGTCTGTAATTAACAAGTGCTATACTTCAGAGATTACACTGCAAAAAATGCATTTCTTTCTTAGATTTTTTTGTCTTGTTTGAAGCCAAAATATCAAAAAATTCTTCAGTCAAGAAGGATTTTCTAGACGAGTAAAAATAATTTTCTTGTTTTCAGAAAAAACAAGTCAAAATTAAGTGTGTTTTTGCTTAAAATAATCTGCCAGTGGGGTAAGCAAAATAATCTTGTTTTCTGTTTGAAATAAGATGTTTTTGCTTACCCCATTGGCCGATTATTTAGCTTGCTCTTAATTTTGACTTGTTTTGTTTCAGAAAATTATTTCCGTCTACCAACAATGAGGACATTGCAAAACATGCGTTTCTTACTTTGATTTTTTTGTCTTGTTTGAAGCCAAAATATCAAAAATTCTTAAATCAAGAAGGATTTTCTAGATGAATAAAAATTATTTGCTTGTTTTCAATAAAAAACAAGTGAAAATTAGTTTTTGCTTAGAGCAAGTTAAATAATCTACCAATGGGTTAAGCAAAAAAAAAAAAAAATCTTATTTCAAACAGAAAACAAGATTATTCTTCTTACCCTACTGGCGGATTATTTTGCTTGTTTCAAACAAAAACATGCTTAATTTTGACTTGTTTTTCTTCTGAAAACAAGACAATAGTGTTTACTTGTCTAGAAAATCCTTCTTGATTTAAGAATTTTTAGATATTTTGGCTGGAAACAAGACAAAAAATCTAAGTAAGCCTTTGCTGGTTCAGGTGTGTTTGATCAGGGTTGGAGCTGAACTTTGTAGGATGGTAGATCTCCAGGAACAGGGTTGGACACCGATGCTCTAAACTATCAAAAAAGCTAAGATAATCAAAAAAAGATATAAAAATGGTATTGTTATAATTGTATATGCCTATTGGCTATTAAATTAGAATAAGTGCATTTCACTCTTAAAAGCAGTTTTAGGATTTTTAGGATTAAAAGGCATGTCGAATTTTTTGGTATAATGACAAAATGACTTATGATATGTGACCCTGGACCACAAAACCAGTCATAAGGTTAAATTTGACAAAATTGAGATTTATACATCATATGAAAGCTCAATAAATAAGCTTTCTATTGATGTATGGTTTGTTAGGATAGGACAATATTTGGCCGAGATACATCTATTTGAAATCAGAAATCTGAGGATGCAAAAAAATCAAAAAGACTGAGAAAATCACCTTTAAAGTTGTCCAAATTAGGTTCTTAACAATGCATATTACAAATCAAAAATTACATTTTGATATGTTTACAGTAGGAATTTTACAAAAAATCTAATGGAACATGAACTTTACTTAATTTCTTAATGATTTTTGGCATAAAAGAAAAATCAAAAATTTTGACCCATGCAATGTATTTTTGGCTATTGCTACAAACATACCCCAGCGACTTAAGACTGGTTTTGTGGTCCAGGGTCACATATTTAAATATGGGCTAGGTTGATGTTTTAAAGTTGCATTGTGTCACAGTGTTTCCTTGTTTTTGTTTATTTCAAAACTGCACATTCAAATTTGATATATTTTTAATTAAGGCAAGATGCACAAGGTGAATATGTAAATAAAAATAAAACATAAAACAACTAATTAACGTCATCTTATTTCCCCAGCTGACTGATTTCATTAAGAATTGCAGATGTTTTTTTTTTGTATTACTATGTTATATTAGTAAGTGTATGTATTAAGTTTTCTGAAATGACGTTTTAATATGGAAAACTGGCATTATCTAGTTAAATATGCACTAATTTGCATGCATTTCCAGAACAGAAATCTGAAGATTGTTGACTTATTAAAGGTTTTTCCACAGGGGATTTTGGATTTCTCTTTTATTCATTTCATAAATCAGAAAAAACCATAAAGCAGAACATTTCACCATGTTTTATAATACTGTTTTATAGACCAGTGTGAATGATTGCGAATGACTTAAAATAGGAATAAATCTGTTAAGTTGTAAGTGCTGCAGCTGAAGAGGAGAAAAAACACTTAACACTTTGTACTTTGGATGTTTCATGCCCACTAGTCTGTGAAAACGTTATGTAATGCCCAAAATCTCAGAACTTACCAAGCATTTTCCTGTAGTTTCTCTCCTTTAAAAAAAAATGATTCTCCTCTAGTGTTTCTCCTTTAAGCTGAAATGTCACCAAACATGAGAAACACTCAATCTTGACTGAGACTCCATCAATGCTGCATCTCTCACACATATGAAGTGCTGACTCACACTCACTCAAACAGCCCTGGATTCATGGCATTGATCTCCTCTGATCCATCTGGATCTAAACTGTGTCCATATACACACACATGCTTACCCTGAGCCGACCCACAAGGCATCTTACACCAACAAATGCCTGAACTTCTTTTAATCGGAAAACATCAATGCAAGTATCATCTGCAAATAAACAATGCTGGAGCTTTTCCTAATTATTAAGATTTTGTTAATATTTTTAGTGGTCTTATGAAATCTGTTTCCTGTGGAAGCCCAGTTCCCCCACTGAATAAAAAATAAAAAAAGGTAATTATGACTTTTTATCTCACAACTCTGACTTTTTTCTCGCAATACATTTTTTTTCTCAGAACTGTGAGATATATATATATATATATATATATTCTGAGGTCGAAAAAAGAGACTGATATGTTCACTGAATTGTGAGTTTATTATATTCACAATTCTGACTTTATTTCTCTGAATTACGAGTTTCAGTTTCGCAATTCTGACTTAATAACGCAACTGTGAGTTTATATTTGACAATTCTGAGAAAAAAAAGTCACAATACCCTTTTTTTGTTTTTTTCATTCAGTGGTGGAAATGGACTTCCGTAGTTTCCTATAGAAGCCCATTTCAGCCACTAAATAAAAAGTAAAAAAGGTAATTGTGACTTATCTAGCAATTCTGACTATTTTTCTCAGAACTGTGAGATATAAATGTACAATTGCGAGTTATAAAGTCGGAATTGCTAGATATAAAGTCAGGATTGTGGAATATAAACACTATTTCGAGAAATAAATTCAGAATTGCGAGATATAAACTTGCAATTCTGAGGGGGGTTTTTTTCAAAATTGTGGGATGTAAACTCAACAATTGCGAGTTATAAAGTGCCGTTCTGAGGAGAAAAAAAGACTGATATGTTCACAAAATTGCGCAATATAAAGTTACAAGTCTCACTCGCAATTGCTACTTTCACACAATTCTGACTTTTTTTTTTTGCAATTGCAATTGAGTTTATATCACGCAATTAAAAGATTATTTCTCAGACTTGCGTGTTATAAAGTCGCAATTGCGAGAAATATAGTCAGAATTGCGAGATATAAATTCACAATTTTGACTTTTTCTCGCAATTGCAAGTTTGTATCTCGCAATTCTGACATTTTTTCTCAAAATTGTGGGATATAAACTCAACAATTTTCTCGCAATTGCAAGTTCAGATACTGAATTTATTTCTCAGAATTGCAAGTTTATATTTCACAATTCTGAGAAAAAAAATTAGAGTTGTGAGATAAAAAGTTGCAATAACCTTATTTGTTTTTTATTCAGTGCTGGAAATGGACTTCCGTAGTTTCCTATAGAAGCCTGTTTCCACCAATAAAAAATAAAAAAGGTAATTGGGACTTTTTATCTCGCAATTCTTTCTGTTTTTCTCAGGACTGTGAGATATAAACACAAAATATGCGATTTGCGAGTTATAAAGTCAGAATTGCTAGATATAAAGTCAGGATTGTGGAATACAAACACAATTTCGAAAATTTAAATTCAGAATTCAATATAAACTTGCAATTCAGATTTTTTTTTTCTCAAAATTGTGGGATATAAACTCAACAATTGCGAGTTATAAAGTCCCGTTCTGAGGAGAAAAAAAGACTGATATGTTCACAAAATTGCGTGATATAAAGTTGCAATTCTGACTCTCAATTGCTACTTTCTCACAATTCTGACTTTTTTTTTGCAATTGCAATTGAGTTTATATCACGCAATTAAAAGATTATTTCTCAGACTCGCGTGTTATAAAGTCGCAATTGCGAGAAATATAGTCAGAATTGCGAGATATAAATTCACAATTTTGACTTTTTCTCGCAATTGCAAGTTTGTATCTCGCAATTCTGACATTTTTTCTCAAAATTGTGGGATATAAACTCAACAATTTTCTCGCAATTGCAAGTTCAGATACTGAATTTATTTCTCAGAATTGCAAGTTTATATTTCACAATTCTGAGAAAAAAAATTTGAGTTGTGAGAAAAAAAGTTGCAATAACCTTATTTGTTTTTTATTCAGTGCTGGAAATGGACTTCCGTAGTTTCCTATAGAAGCCTGTTTCCTCCAATAAAAAATAAAAAAGGTAATTGTGACTTTTTATCTCGCAGTTCTTTCTGTTTTTCTCAGGACTGTGAGATATAAACACAAAATATGCGATTTGCGAATTATAAAGTCGGAAGTGCTAGATATAAAGTCAGGATTGTGGAATATAAACACTATTTCGAGAAATAAATTCAGAATTGCGAGATATAAACTTGCAATTCTGAGGGGGTTTTTTTCTCGAAATTGTGGGATATAAACTCAACAATTGCGAGTTATAAAGTGCCGTTCTGAGGAGAAAAAAAGACTGATATGTTCACAAAATTGCGTGATATAAAGTCGCAAATCTGACTCGCAATTGCTACTTTCTCACAATTCTGACTTTTTTTTTTGAAATTGCAATTGAGTTTATATCACGCAATTAAAACATTATTTCTCAGACTCGCGAGTTATAAAGTCGCAATTGCGAGAAATATAGTCAGAATTGCGAGATATAAATTCACAATTTTGACTTTTTCTGGCAATTGCAAGTTTGCAAACTGCAAATATAAACTCAACAATATTTTTCTCGCAATTGCAAGTTCAGATACTGAATTTATTTCTCAGAATTGTGAAATATAAACTTGCAATTCTGAGAAATAATTTCAATTGTCTTTTTATCTCGCAATTCTTTCTGTTTTTCTCAGGACTGTGAGATATAAACACACAATATGCGATTTGCGAATTATAAAGTCGGAAGTGCTAGATATAAAGTAAGAATTGCAAGATATAAACTCACAATTCTGACTTTTTTCTCAAAATTGTGAGATATAAACTCCATAAAGAGATCATAAAGTCCAGTTCTGAGGAGATGTTCAATGTTTATGTCCCACAACTCTTAATTTCTCAGAATTGCGAGTTTAAATCCTATTCTGAGAAAAAAAGTCAGAGTTGTGAGATAAGTCGCAATAACCTTTTTTTGTATTTCTTATTCAGTGGCAGAAATGGACTTGCATAGTTTCCCCAGTTTTCTTCAATTCAAAAATGATGGCATTAGAAAAAAAATATTGATTTACTTTTACATTTCTGCATTTGACTGACTTTGCATTGAAGGTACATGTTATCAGTCGTCTATGTGTCTAAATGATATTTGTGTCCCATTAAAGCGTGCAGTATCTCAGCATCTGATGCCGTGAGCTCTGTTCTGGACAGCAGAAGGTTTGGTGGACCCATGAGGTTCTGGCTCTCGTTCCGCTGTGGGTTCCTGTGGTCCAGTGCCAAACGTAAGTCTTACCCTGTTTGAAGCCCTATTGATGCCTTATGCTGCACTTTCTGTCTACGGACACTCTTCACTTGCCAATGATAGTATGTTTCTCCCTGCAAAAAAATGCTTTTCTTACTTAGAGTTTTGTCTTGTTTCCAGCCAAAAATATCTACAAATTCTTAAATCAAGAAGGATTTTCTAGACCAGTAAAATTCTTGTTTTCAAAATGAAGTGAGTTTTTGCTTAGAACAGTGGGTTAAGCAAAAGAAATCTAATTTTAAACAGAAAACCGATTATTTTTCTTACCCCATTGGCAGATTTTTTAGCTTGTTTCAAGCTAAAACACACTTAATTTTGACTATTTTTTTCTGAAAACTAGAATTATGAGATATTATCTCATACTTAAAAGATATAACTCAGAATTACAAGATGTAAACTCAGAATTATGACATTAATTTTGAATTACCAGATATAAACTGAGAATTATGAAATGTGAACTCAAAATTACTAAATATAAACTGAGAAATAAGAAATAAAAGCTCAGAATAAACTGAGAATTATGAGATATAAATTTAAAATTGCAAGATATAAACTCAGATTTATGACATAAACTCAAACTTATGATAAAAACTCAGAATTAAAAGATATTAACTTAATGAAGAGATATGAACTCCAAATTATGACATTTAAATAACTTTTACTCGTCTAGAAAGTCCTTCTTGATTTAAGAAGTTATATAGATATTTTGGGAAGATACAAGACAAAAAAAAAATCAAGAAATGCTTTTTTTTTCAGTTCTGCCATGGAAAAAATTAAAAAGCTAATATGACTTATTTTTCTTCTCACAATTTTCTCATAAGTCTTCATTCTGATCATTCTATCATCTTTTATTCACCTTCATGTTGTTTACAATCTTACAGTCTGACTTTCTTGTTTTTTGTAAAACACAAAAGAAAACATGTTAAAAATGTGATTTTGTCCATATACCAAAAGTCAGTGAACTCTAATGTTGATTGAAATGACATGAGAGTGGGTAAATGATGACAAATCTTTATATTTGGGCTAAGCATCAATTAAAAATGCTACAAAAGCTCTTGGTTAAACAACATTAGTATAGTAAGAGGATTCGAAGGTTGGAAGTATGAAAGGCAAAGCCATAAAAGCAAAGAAGTCTTTTCTTCTGCACAACAGAACCGTTGGCGTTTCTCTCTCCAAACATCAAACGGCACACAAACACTAAAGCTAATCCTCCAGAACAGGCCATCTGGCTCTGCTGAAGATGAAGCCATTGAAGCTCAATGAAGGCACTCTAGTATTCAGAACGCTGGCACATTTCAGCTCTGCTGTTTGTGAATGCTGAAGATGCTTTATAAAAACTCACAGGCTGTTCCTTCAAGCTGTAGCAGAGGAGACAGGTGTCTGATTCACATTAACCTGCTCATAATCTCAGCATCTCTTTAACAGACTAACGCTCTGAAAAAAATGCCATAGAAACAATTTTAACTCAGAAATTGCTGGTAAATTTCACAAATATTTGCAAAGAAATGGCAAGTAACACATTGGATTAAATGAGATGTTTAAGTGGAATGTAAATATAATATAATATAAACTCAAAATTGCAATATATAAACTCAGAATTATAAGATATGACCTCCAAATTATGAGATATTACCTCAATATTATGAGATGTTATCTCAAAATTATGATATAAACTCAGAATTATGAGATATAAACTCTGAATTGAATTATGAAATGTGAACTCAAAATTGCAATATATAAACTCAAAATTATGAGATAAACTCAAAACTGCAAAATATAAACTCAAAATGACGAGATATAAACTCAGAATTACACAATGTAAACTCAGAATGGCAAGATATAAAGTGAGAATTATGAACTAAAAAACTTACAGGATATAAACTGAGAAATAAGAAATAAAAGCTCAGAATTATGAGATAACTTAAAATTGCAAGATATTAACTCCGAATTATGAAATGTGAACTCAAAGTTACAGGATATTAATGCAGAAATAAGAAATAAAAGCTCAGAATAAAATCAATATTATGAGCTATAAACTTAGCATTATGAGATATAAACTCCAATTTATGACATATAAACTCAGAATTATGAAATGTGAACTCAAAGTTACAGGATATAAATGCAGAAATAAGAAATAAAAGCTCAGAATTACAAGATATAAACTCCAGATTATAAAATATAAACTCAACGTTTTGAGATATAAACTCAGGATTGTAAGATATAAACTCAAGAATTATAAGATGTAAATTTATTAATTATGATGCAAGAATTATGATATAAACACAATAAGCTCAAAATTACAAGATATAAACTCACAATTATGACATATGAACTCCAAATTATGAGATATAAACTCAGAATAATTAAATGTGAACTGGAAGTTACTTGATTTAAACTCAACGTTATGAGATAAAAACTCAAAATTATGAGATATAAACTCAGAACTCAAATATGATATATAAACCTAAAATTATGAAATAAACTCAGAATTACAGGATATGAACTTCAAATTATGAGATATAAAGTCATAATTATGAGAATAAGCTCAAAATTGCAAAATGTAAACTCAAAATTATGAGATATAAACTCAGAACTCAAATATGATATATAAACCTGAAATTATGATATAAACTCAGAATTACGAGATATGAACTTCAAATTATGAGATATAAAGTCAGAATTATGAGATATAAACTCAAAATTGCAAAATGTAAACTTAGAATTATGAGATATAAACTTAGAACTCAAATATGATATATAAACCTAAAATTATGATATAAACTCAGAATTACAGGATATGAACTTCAAATTATGAGATATAAAGTCAGAATTATGAGATATAAACTTAGAACTTAAATATGATATATAAACCTAAAATTATGATATAAACTCAGAATTACGAGATATGAACTTCAAATTATGAGATATAAAGTCAGAATTATGAGATATAAACTCAAAATTGCAAAATGTAAACTTAGAATTATGAGATATAAACTTAGAACTCAAATATGATATATAAACCTAAAATTATGATATAAACTCAGAATTACAGGATATGAACTTCAAATTATGAGATATAAAGTCAGAATTATGAGATATAAACTTAGAACTTAAATATGATATATAAACCTAAAATTATGATATAAACTCAGAATTATATAAACTCAGAATTATGACTTATAAACTCCAAATTATGAGATTTAAACTCAGAATTATGAAATGTAAACTCAAAGTTACTTGATATAAACTTAAAGTTATGATATATAAACTCTGAATTATGAGATATATACTCAAAATTGCAAGAAACGAACTCTGAATTTTGAGATATAAACTTAGAATTATGAGATGTGAACTCAAAATTGCAAGATATAAACTCAGAACTCAAATATGATATATAAACCTAAAATTATGATATAAACTCAGAATTACGGGACACCAACTACAAATTATGAGATATAATGTCAGAATTAGGAGATATAAACCCAGAATTATGAAATGTGATCTCAAAGTTACAAGATATAAACTCTGAAATAAGAAATAACAGTTCAAAATAAACTCAGAATTATGAGATATAAACTCACAGTTCTGAGAATAAAATTCTGAGCTGTTTTGACCCAACTACTCATGTGTTGATGTAAGCGCAGAAACAGGCATCATCTGTTCTCTGATGAAGGTTTAGGGCTCTAATATTGAAACCAGTCATGTAGTCATGGTAACCAGCCCTAACCGCTTTAAACAATTCATTTGTGCAACTCTCGCTCTCAGCGTCACTGATGATGAAAACACTCACTGATCAACAAAAGCTCACCGCTCAAATCATTACAACATCACAACACGCTTACAAAACCTTTCTATCTCTTAAAGCAAAAGCAAAATAATCTGCCATGGGGTTAAGAAAAATAATATTGTTTTCAGTTTTTTTTTTTTTTCGCTTACCCCATTGGCAGATTATTTTGCTTGTTTCAAGCAAAAACGCACTTAATTTCGACTTGTTTTTTTTCTGAAAACAACAATAATTTTTACTTGTCTAGAAAATCCTTCTTGATTTAAGAATTTGTAGATATTTTGGCTGGAATCAAGACAAAAAAATCTTAAGAAAAGCATTTTTTGCAATGAAAATCAAAACAAACAAGCAAGCCCTGTCCAGATTTAAAAAGTAACGCAAAAGTAACTTAATGCATTGCTTTCCATAAAAAGTAATCTAATTAGTTACTTTTTTAGGGAGTAATGCAATATTGTAAATTACTTTGAAAAGTAACTTTGGGTTTCACCTGTTTGAGTTTTTTGTTTTGCCTTATTTTTAATTGTTTTACTATTGTGTCTATTAGTGAAACACTCTCCGGCTTTAAAGGTCAGGCTTTCAGAAACTAAAAGTCAACATGAAATCAGCCCTAAAATAATGCTAGTCCTATCAAAATATAATAACTGAAATGAATTTCCTTTTCAAGTTCTCAGCCAAACCATCTTTGTAAATGTACACTGTGTTTTATTTTACATGACCATCAGCAGTGTTTTCTGAATCTCTGAAGTTTTATGATTATTGTCATCGTACTGTAAGGATGATGATGATGATGAACACACACAACCTGAATGCACTCATTGTTAGCTGAGATGTTGTCATGGCAACACAAGCCAGACGAGATGAAAAGCAGCACAGTGTTTGTTCTTCGTCTCCTCCGTCCTGACAAACACACTTAGATATTGATGAATTATTGCAGGCGTTCTTCTATAATCAAGCTTTGTCTTTATAGCTCCCTAGTGCTCATCAGTAGACAAACGTTTTGTTGCATTTGTCGTCCATCTCATATGAGATTGTGAGTGATTTTTGGCTTTCTCTCAGGGGAAGTGAATGTGTCTGGGGAGATTGATTCCCACAGAGAGCTCTGGCCCTGATCAATAATACATCTATCTGTCAATACTGTCATATTCCCCTGTGTGAGACGGCAGCTCACCTCCAGCCATTGCTATTCAACAAACTGCTTTCATCTAGACGTGTTTACACTGCAGACAAGAACAGTGTGATGCTGATGTGCGTCAGATTGCAGGCAATATTGCAGTATTTCACACAGATGGGTCAGTCCTAATCATATCTCATCCCAAAATCTAAACAAGGTAACCTTAAGGGGAGACACTGCAGACAAAAATGCTGTTTTTCATGCATCTGTCAAGTTTGAGATTTTAGGCTTTTTGGTTTTTAATAAAGTGTTGTTTTTTTTTCAGACTAGTGGAAAGAAAATATCCAAAAAACACTGTTAAGTGTTTCTTTTATAGCACTTTATCTATTTGTGTCAATAGATTTCAAGTACAATGCATATGTTTAAAGGCGTTTTCTCAAATTGAGTATTTTCTCCTACACTGAGCCATAAATCTCCACTTCAGTGGCACTTACACACACCAAACTTTACGTTTTTATTCCTGTCTATATCCTGAAGGTTTTTACAGAGGGATTTGTTCATATATAATTTGCTTGATTTTATACAACATTTTATTCTCCAAAAAATGGTAAAAATTTAGTGTTTCCTGTCTGTTCTAAATATTTTCTGAATTGTGACAAAACGGGACAAAATGACAAAATGTCAAAAAATATTAAACAAGAGTTTTGAAACTGACTTCATCCAGTTTTTAGATTTTTGTACTAGAAATGTATGCAAATTGGTGCATATTTCATTAAATAATGGCTCATTTGGATATTTAACCCTAACATTTTAGAAAACCTGTAATACAAAAAAATGTTTGCAATTATCAATGTTATCAATCAACTGAGTAAGTATTAGTTGTTGTTTTATACCCTATCCACCTGCAGTGTCTGTCCTTAAAATCTAACCTAAACATGTTCATTGTTTTGGAACTAATCTAATCTAAATTAGCTGATTTTGTTTACTTAATTATATTAATGTTTTCATTATATCATTGTAATTGTACTACATTCAAATTATGAATGCATTTAACATGTATTATACTTGCATTATAGTTTATTTGTGTCAGTGAACCCGTATTGTTCATTTGGGAGTCACACTTGTGTTGTTTGTGGTCAAAAGTGACCAAACAATTTAAATTTAACTCTTTTTTTTCCTCCAGTACACTCTTAAAAATAAATTTGCTTTAAAAGTTTCTTCACAGCGATGCCGTAGAGGAACCATTTTTGGTTTTACAAAAGCCATTCAGTCAAAGGTTCTTTAAAGAACCGTCTCTTTCTTACCTTTTTAAAGTCTGAAGAACCTTCTTTTGCCACAAAGAACCTTTTGTGAAACTGAAAGTTTAAGTTACAAAAATGGTTCTTCTCTGGCATCGTGAAGCACCTTTATTTTTAAGAGTGCAAAATTAATGTAATATATTCTTGTTCCATAATATATATATATATATATATGTGCTCAGTTTCCTACACCTTCTACCTTATTTTGTTTATTCTCAGGTTAGGTAAAGATAGTCGAATCTGCCCTATCGTATAAGTAATTTTCATACTCACACCATAGGCTTCAGAAGACTCCTCCGTGGTCTGTTCAGTTCAAGTCTATCAATCAGAGTCTTTTGGCAGGCAGGCTTCTTGGTTATAATAAAGTATAATTTTATTGTCTATAGGTTATATATTTTACATACAAATACTACTATATAAAATAAAGAAATATAAAAGAAAATAAATTGCTATCTTAGTCGTTCGAAGGCTTCAATGGCAGGTCGTCATGTCAGGTCGTCTGGCACCGGAGAAGCTGTTGCAGAACCAGCATCTGATGTCCTCTTCGTACTTCAGCCTTTTATACCCAGCAGGTGCATTCCAATGTCCTGAGATACCATGAGTTTTTGGAAATCCCCTAAGAAAGTACCTATATAACCTCTCTGCATCTTCGCATTCTTTCTTCTCCGGATTCTTCTCCTCTGCTTCACTCTACGCCTCGTATACTACAGAACACTTGACGGTAACATTTGAATTCCTCTTGGTCATTGTTTTTAGCAAAGCTCTTTCTAATACATGTTTGTTTCCTAGCTATGTTCTTGCTAGTACATGTTATAAACCTTTTCTTAATAAATGCTTTAAAACAACAAGTATGGTGTTTTACTTAATAAACTACTTTCAATAAAACGTATACAATACAAATGTGTGGT
The DNA here is from genome assembly GCF_049309525.1 of Garra rufa. Classification (NCBI taxonomy): domain Eukaryota; kingdom Metazoa; phylum Chordata; class Actinopteri; order Cypriniformes; family Cyprinidae; genus Garra; species Garra rufa. The sequence continues at coordinate 45,784,110 of NC_133372.1, forward strand.
GTCTTTCTTAATAAACTACTTTCAATAAAACGTATACAATACAAATGTGTGGTGTCTTTCTTAATAAACCACTCTCAATAAAACGTATACAATACAAATGTGTGGTGTCTTTCTTAATAAAGCTAACACAATACAAGTGTTATATAGAAGAAAAGGACATACTTGCAACAGGAAAATTGCATATTTCATTAACAATATATATATATATATATATATATATATGAGTACTCTATAGAGTACCTTCGGGCGGGTACTCTATAGAATATATATTAATATTATAATATATATATATTTTTTTTTTTTTTTTTTTTTGAGAGAGAATTGCATGGTACTAATGAAAATGTATGCAATAATTATGATATTTTTTTCCCATTGAAATAAATTGAAAAAATACGATTTTTATATTATTTTTCAATTATGGCAGTATTTCATGTTAAAATAGAGACAATGCCTTTAAAATATATATTAGTGCAATCTGGTCAGAGTCATTAAAGAAAAAGATGGACACTTCTTGACTGGCAAGACGGCCGCGAGCGGAAACTCAAACAGTGAAAGTGAGTTGTTCAAAACCTTTCTTTTTAGTAAACTCTGTGTACACAAACAATGTTCTCAATGCTGGAGTTCATGTGTAGAGACCCAGACGATACTTCGAGCAAAGTTTCATGGTGTGTCGAGCCTTCTTAGTGTTGTAAAAATATCGATTTTGATGCGCTCAAATTAATGCCCCTAGCACTCCCATTCACCGGCCACTGACCACAAAACGAAATCACGGTCAATCTCAAAAACGGCTCGTTTGTCATAATTATGCTTTTAGATATAAGTTTGTCTCGTTTACAGTAAAAAAAAAAAAAACAGCCCAGGTTGCATTTTGGCAATAGTTATCCTTTAAGGAACAATATGTATTCCATTCTCAGAGAAATCAGTAAAAGTTATAGAGCTCCGTTTGGCTAAAGAACTACGCTGAAGTGTATTTGAGATGTTTTGTCCTCTGCTGTACCATTATTCCCCTGTATAATTCAGCAGACCTGACTGTCATCCTCAGATGTTGATGGACGGTGCTGTGGGACTCGGGGCTGGTTTGTTCTGAGGTTGTTGAGGAGCTGATGACTGAGATGGATGACTGGAGAAAAGCTGCAGTGAAGATGCTGTTAAATATAGAAGGCCATGAGAGAATGACGCATCTGAACACACTCTTATTGGGTAAGTCCTGCATCACTATTGCTCATACTTACTGTTAGTGATGTGATCAAACCAATAACTGTACAGTAAGTATTAACTGTCAAGTCTATGTGACGATGTGCACTGGCTATTAACATAAATCATGTGGGTCTTTAACTCGTATATTATGTTCCAGCTCAGTTTGATCCACAGTTAATTGCAAGTACTGGTTAAAAGGATGTTTTTATTGAAATTCTGTTCCTTTTTCTCATTTAGGGTCATGAACATTCAATGCTCTGGGGTGCTGTGTGATATGAATATAAAATTTCTGTTAAATTGTGATGTTAGTGGGTCAGTTTGATAGGTGCACAGAACAGTGTTGCCAAGTCTGCAGTTTACCTGCGGAATTGGGCTACTTTAACACTGTTGCCGCAGGTTGTTTTTCAAAAACAACCCCAAGAACGTAATATTTATGCCCTGCAGGGCTCGCAAAATTTCAAAATCTCTGGTAGCCCTTCGGGCGGGTACTCTATAGAATTTGGTAGCCCGAATTAAAAAAAATTAATTTAATTTATTTAATTAATTAATTTAACTAGCCCAAATAAAAAAAAAAGACAATTTTCTTTTTAAATATAGAAAATCAGATAGGAGTCTAAATGTCAATCAAAAATGTTTTCAATACACAAATATAAACAAATATCAAGGAAGGAATTTTATTTCACTATTTAGTTTATCTGCAGAATTTTTAAATATCAATTTAAGGCAATTTCTTTATTTTGAAGAGCTGCACAAGTAAAATGAACACAGAGTGGGGTTGGACAATGTACTGTAGCATATTAAGCCATAAAATGACATGACTTATAATTCAGATACAGGTTCACACAAAAACAAAATATCTCATACAATGGCATTTCAGCCTTTATACCATTTAAAAGGGATAAATTAAGTATATAATTTATTAAAAACATAAATATTACTGTCTTAATTGTTTATATTTTTAGAAGGCACAACTTCATTCACATTAACTCTCTGTCACGAGGGGGCACTTTTTTTTTTCTTTTTCAGAGGACCTCCACCAAAAATGTGTATTTTACCACTCGGAACACTATTTTTACAGGGGGAAATGCGATTGGACTACTTTGGGGCTAGTTTCGAGTAGCAATTGGTTGGGTATTGATGTGAGAACCTGGCAACCCTGGCACAGAATAAAAATACAAGAATACAAATTAAAAAATATATATATATAAACTCAGAATTATGAAGATATAAATATTTTTAAAACTACAAGATATAAAGTCAGAATTATGAGATTTAAACTCAAATTTACAAGGTATAAACTCAGAAATAAGAAATAAAAGCTCTGAAAAAAAAAACCGAATGAATTATGAGATATCAATTCCAAACTGAAATATAAATTTAAAATGATGATATAAAGTCAGAATCATAAGATATAAACTCAAAATTGCAAGACATAAACTTTTTTTTTAGAAAAAACAAGTCAAAATGAAGTTTTTGGAGTTTTTGCTTAGAATAAGCTAAATAATCTGCCAGTGGGTTAAGCAAAAAAAAAATCTTATTTCAAACAGAAAACAAGATTATTTTTCTTACCCCTTTGGCAGATTATTTAGCTTGTTTCAAACAAAAACACACTTAATTTTGATGAGTTTTTTACGAAAACAAGAACATATTAGTCGTCTATAAAATCCTTTTTGACTTAAGAATATTTAGATATTTTGGCTGGAAACAAGACAAAAAAAAAATCTAAATCTAAGTAAAAAAAAACATTTTTTGTAGTGATATGAGAAAATGTAATATTGCAAATATGCAACTTTTACAGGGGGACCCCCTTCGAAACACGATTGGGTTACTTTGGGGTTAGTTTTCAGTAGCAATTGGTTGGGTTTGTTGTGAGAATCTGGCAACCCTGGCACAGATACAAAATTAAAAAAAAAAAAATGTTATCTCAGGTTTTGAACTATATCAGGCACTTTTATTTGAAGAAATATACACTTTATTTAAGGCATACTTTTTTACTGGCTCATGCATGTGCATTTTGCTGGGAATCAAATACATGCTCTGTTTGACACAAGCACACAAATATAAATGTAAATGTTTTGTGCATTTTCTGCACTTTTTTTTATTATACTGTATATTGTGTGATTACTTTTTTTGGTGTAGTGAATCCAATTAGGAATCAACTGACCCAGAATTTATTGATTGTATCCAGAATTTTAGCACAACGGTTCACATGCTTGACTGGCTCTGAAAGCGTCATGAGATCATTTCTGACTGTGCTGTTCCTGAGTGTCGGACTTTGGCAGATCTGATGTGAGCTGAATGATCTGAGATCGCTCTTGATTTGATTAGCAGGGTCTGGAGCGGCTCTCGTGTGTCTCGGGAGACGCCGCTGTTGTCTGGAAACAAACACACGGAGCTTCAGTATGACGAGCACGCAGAGCATTATTCAGCAACCCAGAAGGCAAACGCTGGTGAAGGCTTGATCTGGTTGTGATTCTCGCCATCATCAGCTTGCTGCACTGTAAAAAACTATTTATTGAGTCAAGTTAGAATAATTTATTACCCAACTGCCTTAGATATTTGAGTTAAATCAACTCAACATTTTAAGTTGTCACATAGTACAGCTTAACATTTCAAGTTGACTGAACTTAAATTTTTAAGGCAGCCGGATAACAAATTATTTTAACTTGACTCAACAAACTGTTTTTTACAGTGTGGATGTGTGTCTTTGTGTTGTGGATAGTGTAAGTATGGTGAATTAATTGTTTGCTTCTTTGACATCTGCAGATTAACGCATGACAACTCAGAATTGGCTCATTGACAGAAATACTAGATTTTATATGTGATGGATGCAATGTTCACATGTAGCTTTGGTCAAATTTCACCATAATTCACCCTATTTGTCACCCAAGAGTCAAGGCATTATCAGTTAATTAAGATTAAAGAGATGTAATTTGACTCTAAAATACAACACAATGAATTGTGTGCTCCAAAATGTGGGTAAAATGCCAGTGAAAAATCAATACAGTACATTTGGTCTTTTTTATGGCCTTTTCTTAGAGTGCAAGAGGAAATTCAATATGAACCAAACAATTTAAATGTGCAATAAAAATGCAAATTACAATAAAAAGAAAAATTAATTTGCCACAAAATTGCATAAGCAGCTGTGCTGGTATTAACCAGACCAGACCTAAAACCAGCTAACAGATCAGGATGTATAAATGTGCTTCATGATGCCATATAGAGTAACCTTTTTCTCTAAATGGTTCCATAAGGAACCTTTAACATCTGAAGAACTTTCTGTTTCACAAAAGGTTACTTTTGGAGAACGAAGATTCTTCAGATAAAAAGGTAAGAAAGAAATTGTTCTTTCAAGAACCTTTGACTGAATGGTTGTGGAACCAAAAATGGTTCTTCTATGTCATCGCTGTGAAGAACCTTTTAAAGTACCTTTATTTTTAAGAGTGTACTTCCAGCAGATAACATAACTTTTGTAAAGCATCCTTGAGCCTGGGAAATGCACTATATAAATTTAACATATTATTATTATGATTATTATTAACATATTGTGGCGAGGCGTCTGCCCGCCCCCCTAATTTTCATCACCACCCCGTCCCGTATTCGCCGCCCTTCTCCAGGCTCCCGACGGGAGTGGGTGTGTAGGGGAGAGGAGGGGCGTGTAATCGGCTCGGGCTGGCGGCGTGTGATGGGGACACCTGATGTAAATGAAGCCTCATCACCGCCGCTGTTTAAATCCCGAGCGCGCCTCTCCTCGGGAGACCGGTCTCTTTCCCCCGTGCATGCACGCTGGTGTCCTCGCGGGTCCAGGAGGGGGTGAAGAGGGAATCCCGCGCCACAAGAGTTTGGAGAGCCGCCGGACCCGCGGTCCGGTTGAGGCCGCCAGAAGCCGCCGCCCCAGCGCCGGACAGCTCGAGAGGGATGAGCCTGCCGGAGATGCCGCCGCCCTAGCACCCCGGCGCTAGTATGGAAAGCGCCCGCGGCCGCCGGACTCCGCCCCTCTCCTGGACCCTTCCCCTCTGAACACTACCGTTCCGTCACGCTGCCCCAGCACCCGAGGACACCAGACTCCCCTTTTATTTTGGACACTGTTTTACTTTATGGACTCACTTTCCCTTATTTTCTGTTTAATAAAAGCCTCTCCGAGGCCTGACGCCACACCCACTGTGTCTGTCGTTTGCCCCTCCCGCCACAGTGGTGGAGAATGCGGGCAAGGCGGGGCTTAGACAGCGCAGTGGGCAACACCTGATGACGTCATCCCCTCTCGCTCGCCAAAGCTCGTGAAGACCCGGACGGGGACGGAGAACTACGGAGACGGCCTCCCAACCGCAAGAAGGGTAAGTGATGTTTCAGTTAGTCACTTATCCTGCGGTTGGTTGAGGCTGTCGACTAATACCGGTTTTTCTGTCCCTGTTCCGGTACGCGGCGAGAGGGAGCGTTGCCTTGGAGAGGAATCCCCGCCCACTCCGACCGCTGGAGCCTGGATGAGGAAGGTAGCACTCCTGCGTGGGCGGCGACCTTAGGACGGGGATGTCGCTTGGGGGGGGGAATGTGGCGAGGCGTCTGCCCGCCCCCCTAATTTTCATCACCACCCCGTCCCGTATTCGCCGCCCTTCTCCAGGCTCCCGACGGGAGTGGGTGTGTAGGGGAGAGGAGGGGCGTGTAATCGGCTCGGGCTGGCGGCGTGTGATGGGGACACCTGATGTAAATGAAGCCTCATCACCGCCGCTGTTTAAATCCCGAGCGCGCCTCTCCTCGGGAGACCGGTCTCTTTCCCCCGTGCATGCACGCTGGTGTCCTCGCGGGTCCAGGAGGGGGTGAAGAGGGAATCCCGCGCCACAAGAGTTTGGAGAGCCGCCGGACCCGCGGTCCGGTTGAGGCCGCCAGAAGCCGCCGCCCCAGCGCCGGACAGCTCGAGAGGGATGAGCCTGCCGGAGATGCCGCCGCCCTAGCACCCCGGCGCTAGTATGGAAAGCGCCCGCGGCCGCCGGACTCCGCCCCTCTCCTGGACCCTTCCCCTCTGAACACTACCGTTCCGTCACGCTGCCCCAGCACCCGAGGACACCAGACTCCCCTTTTATTTTGGACACTGTTTTACTTTATGGACTCACTTTCCCTTATTTTCTGTTTAATAAAAGCCTCTCCGAGGCCTGACGCCACACCCACTGTGTCTGTCGTTTGCCCCTCCCGCCACAATATTATGAATCAAACAACTAATACGTGCAATTTAAGTGCCAAAAATACAGAAAAAATGTCACTTATTCTTACAGATTTTCACTGGGGAAAATGTTTTTACAGTGTTTTGTGATAAACATGTGTGACCAGCTAATAAAACCATCATGTACAATTACAGAAGGTGAATTTATGTATTAAATCTGTATTTGGTTTAAAAATTTGGTCAGTGTATGATTTGAAAACCCCAAAGAGGTCATGCAATAGAAGTGCAGATTAAAAAAATTAAAACATTAATTACCTGTTGTAAGTAAATAAAGAAATACTTAGTCTGTAGACTGGATTTAAACACTCTCAGAAATAATGAAGGAACAGAAGCTGTCACTGACACTGTACCTTTTCAAAACGTACATGTCTGTACCTAAAGAGTCCAATTTGGTACTTTACTTAAAGTGTACATCATAGAATCGAATAGGTACAAAAGAGTACCTTTTGAAAAGCACCTTTATTTTTAAGAGAATACTTTCAGCAAATAACAACTTTTGTAAAGTGTCCTTGATCCTGGGAAACGCACTATGTAAAATAAACATATTATTATTATGATTATTGATTATTATTAACATATGAATCAAACAATTTAAAAGTTCAATTGAAGTGCCAAAATACAGAAAAAAAATCACTTATTCTTACAGATTTTTACTGGGAAACAAAAAGAAAATAATTGGTTTTAGAGTGTTTTGAGACAAAACAAGTGCAACCAGCTAATAACACCATCATAAACAATTACAGAAAGTGCATTTATGTGTTAAATCTGGATTTGGTAAAATACATTTTATTTTTTTGTAAAATACATGTTTGTACCTAAAGAGTCCAATTTGGTACATAGTACTTAAAGTGTACATCTTAGAACCGCCGCAGTGACAGTTTTTGTACCTTTATGTCTAAAAGTGACGGGTTTTGAGATGAAAGCAGGGGTGACCAACTTCAACCGCTAATTATAGGCAATTACAGAAAGGAATTTGATCTATTAAACCCAGATTCAAAATAAAAACAAACATAATTTATTACTATAAGTTCGTGTAAGATGCTCGCCTTGGAAACCCAAACAGGGCTAATTACCTTCTCAACACCAAAACTTGCTCTCCAGGGAGAGTCAAACCTGTGTGGAGAGAGAGAGAGAGAGAGAGAGAGAGAGAGAGAGAGAGAGAGAGAGAGAGAGAGAGAGAGAGAGAGATTGAGAGGGAGGGTATGTGTGTGAGAGTGAGTGAGTGAGTAAGTGAGTGAGAGAGAGAGAGAGAGAGAGAGAGAGAGAGAGAGAGAGAGAGAGAGAGAGAGAGAGAGAGAGGTAGGCTGCAGATCGTCTTCGCATCGCTATTGGCTTCTTGTTCCTCCGCACGCCCTCAGCGCCGCGCACCTCTCTCGCGCGCAGTGATGCTCGCACCTGGCGAAGGGCGGAAGATCCGCAGCAACATCAGCAGCAGCGGATCTCCATGACGACAGGAGCACCTCCAGCATGGTGCAGAAATCCCGCAACGGCGGCGTGTATCCCGCCCCGCAGGCCGAGAAGAAGCTGAAGGTGGGCTTCGTGGGGTTGGAGGCAGGCGCGACGGAATCGAGCCGAGACGGCGCGCTGCTGATCGCGGGCGCGGAGGCGACGAAGCGCGGCAGCATCTTGAGCAAACAGCGCTCCAGCATCTCCGGCAAGAGGCCGCCGAAGCGCAACGCGTTCTACCGACGCCTGCAGAATTTCCTCTACAATGTTCTGGAGAGACCGCGCGGATGGGCGTTCATCTACCACGCTTACGTGTGAGTACCGCTTGCTTGCTGGCCATCAAAACAAAGAGCTCCTGGAGGCTCTCGGGCGCGCTGGCATCCTCTCGCTTTTGTTCACGCACTTGATCAGATGTTTACAGGGTGGCGGGATTGCTCTAGCCATACAAGAAGGGCTGCTGTCTGTTTTCGCCTTTATATCACTCGAAAAAGGGTTCCTTGGTGCTTGTTTAATTTTGATAGTTTAGATTAAAGTCAGATCTGCCCTAAGAACCCTTTGTGTTCCTTGTTGAAAAGCGGTCAAGTAATTGGTCTTGCAGTAGAACATGATGTGACTTTTCCTCTGCTGGTTTATTCTATAACTCTTTGATTAAATAAATATCTTCCCAAGGAAACTATGTAAGGCAATACATCTCTTTGGGACGTGGCTCTTGTTCTTTATGGTAAGGGGTTGTTACACTAGTGAACTGTTATCTGGTGCATTTCTGTAGTGCATGTCATGCGTCTTACAGATGTTTTTGCAATAGAAGATGCTGCATTTCCTTCCAGAAGCTCATATCATTCTAAGACTAAAGGAATAGTATAATGTAATGATGTTTAATAGTTCTGTTTAGATCAGATCTGCCCAAAGAACCCTGTGTTTTGGATCATTTTCTTGTGTTTCTTGTTGAAAAGCAGTCAAGTAATTAGTCTTGCAGTAGAACATGATGTGACTTTTCCTCTGCTAGTTTATTCTATAACTATTTGATTAAATGAATATCTGCCCAAGGAACCTATATACGGCTATAAATCGTTCTGTTTGGGCTTCAGGCTCTTGTTCTTTATGGTGAAGTGTTGTTACACGACAGTGTTATCTGCTGCATTTCTGTAGTGCATGTCATGCATTTTTCAGATGTTTTTTGCAATAGAAGATGTTGAATTTCCTTCTAGCTGCTCATATCATTTCAAGATTCTAAGATTAAAGGAAAGGTATAATGTAATGATGTTTAATAGTTCTATTTAGATCAGATCTGCCCAAAAGAAGTCTTTTATGATCATCGTGTTGAGACTTAATGTTCCTTCATTGCTTCATGTTTAAGCCAGGATTGGTGCAGGATTGATATAGTAGTAGATGATGTGACTTTTCTTCAGCTTGTTTAATATTTCAAAAAGCTTGTTTATTTAATATCTTGAAAGAACCTTTTTATAATGCAAAGAATCATTCTGTTTGGGACTTTTAGGCTCCTGTTCTTCATAGTAAAGGGTTACCGACAATTACCTGTTATCAGCTGGACTTATCCTGTGCATTTTTTTGCATTTTACAGATGTTTTTGCGATAGAAGATGCTGCATTTCCTTCCAGAAGCTCATTGTCATTCTAAGATTCTAAGATTAAAGGAATAGTATAATGGTTATGATGTTTAATGGTTCCGTTTAGATCAGATTCAGATCATTGTGTTGAGGCTCAGTGTTCCTTTGGCTTCTGTTCCTTTTGGAAAAGAGCTTCATGTTTAACATATTGATTGACAGGATTGATATAGTAGAGGATGATGTGACTTTTCTTTTGTTAGTTTAATATATTAATCTGAAAAGCTTGTTTTTTTATTGAATTACATTCATATCTGCCCAAAGAACCTTTTGAATTATTCTGTTTGCGACTTTAGGCTCTTGTTCTTTATGGATAAGGGTTGTTGCACAACAGTGCACTGTTATCTGCTGCATTTCTGTAATGCATTTTACAGATGATATTGCAATAGAAGATCCTGCATTTTCTTCCAGACGCTTATTATATAATTCCAAGAAGATTAAAGCAATAGTATCAGGGTAATGCTATTTAATAGTTCAGTTTAGAGCCAGATCTGCCTTTCGTGGTCATTGTGTTGAGACTGAATGTTCTTTTGGCTTCTGTTCCTTTCAGAAAAGTGCTTCATGTTTAACACATTGAGTGGCATGATTGATATAGTAGATGAGCTGACTTTTCTTCTGCTAGCTGAATATATCACTCCAAAAATGCTTGTTTTTTTTTTTTATTGAATTACATTCGTATCTGCCCAAAGAACCTTTTTATACTACAATGAATCATTCCGTTTGAGACTTGGCTTTTGATTATTCGATGAAAACAAATTGAATTGAGAGCATTTTTGTTGTACATTTCATGCATTTGATATGTTTTAGCAATCAATAGAAGATGGCACAGTTCCTTTTGGTTGCTTATTATGTAATTCTATGCAGATTTAAGCAATTTTTAATGGTATTAATTGTTCGGTTTGAGTCTCATCCACCCAGAATACCCTTCACGATCATTTTCATGATCTCGCGTTTCATGTATAATATGTTTACATAGTGGCAGAATTGATCTAGTACTAGAAGATGAGGCGACTTTGCTTCTGATAGTTTATTATAGATCATTCTAAATAAGCTGTGTTAATATAGCCACTCACATTACCCTGGATGATATCACTGAATTCATTGATGAACTGCCTTTAACTGAAAATTGATTATTTACAATAATGCGTTACTTACACACTATTGTGCTGTTTAAATACTGTGCAGTTGCTTTGACATCTGTATTGTTAAAAGCGCTATATAAATAAAGGTGACTTGACTTGACTTGACCCTCTTAAATTGCAATGAACTGTTCTTTTTGGGACATTTTAGGCTCTTGTTCTTCATGGGTAAGGGATGGTACATGACAATGAACTGTTATCTGATGCATTTTATGCATTTGACAGAGGTTATCGCAATAGAAGATGGTGCAATTCCTTCTGGCTGCTTATAATATTATTCTAGGAAGATTTTTTTAAAGCTTTTTCAGTGGTATTAAAAGTCTAGCTTAGAGCCAGATCTGTCCAAAGAACCCTTTATGATCATTGTGTTGAGACTCTGTGTACTTTTGGCTTCTGTTCCTTGTGGAAAAGCATTTCATGTTTCAGTGTTACAGAGTGGCAGAAATGATGACTTTTTTTCTGATATTTTATTTTATCACCCCAATTAACCTTTGTTTATATGAATATCCACCTAAAGAATCATGTTAAATTGCAATGAATCATTCTGTTTTAGACTTTACGCTTGTGTTCTCCATGGTAAATGATTATTAGATGAAATGAACTGTGCATTTTTGTTGTACATGTCATGCATTTGACATGTAGAAGATTGCACAGATCCTTTTGGTTGCTTACTATGTCATTCTAAAAAGATTAAAGCATTTTTAATGGTATTATTTGTTCAGTTTTGAGTCCAGACTACCCTTTCACGATCATTTTCATGATCTTTCGTTTCACTCATAACATGTTTACATAGGTGCACTTCATCTTCTAGTAGTAGAAGATGAAGTGACTTTGCTCCTGATAGTTTAATATATCATTCTAAATAAGGTATGGTAATATAGCCACCCTAAAAAAACCTTTTAAATTGAATTGTTGAACTGTTATCTGATGCATTTTAGAAGATGGTGCAATTCTTTCTGGTTGCTTATAATATCGTTCTAAGAAGATTTTTAAAGCTTTTTCCAATGGTATTAATAGTGTAGTTTAGAGCCAGATCTGCCCAAAGAACCACTTCATGATCATTGTGTTGAGACTCAGTGTTCTTTTGGCTTCTGTTCCTTGTGGAAAAGCATTTACATGTTTGCCATCTTTATAGAATGGCAGCATTGATCTATTAATAGAAGATGATGTGACATTTCTTCTGCTAGTTTTTTTGTATCAATCTTAAAGGGTTGTCAAAAGCATTGTTTGTATGTGGAGTCGTATCTGCCCAAACAACCTCTTTGTACTGAAATGAATCATTGTGTTTCAGTTGAAAGTCCTTTATAGGCTCTTGTTCTTCTGGACTGTTACATGACAATCAACTCTTATCTCTTGCACTCTTGTTGTGGATTTCATGAAGATAGAATAAATAGGAGATGGTGCTTTTTACTTCTGGTTGCTCATTATATCAATCTAAAAACATTCCTTGAAAGCTGGGATTAATACTTTAGTTTAGTATTCAGATGAAATGAATCATCATGTTGAGGGTTTCTGCACTAAACTCATGTTTATGAAGTCTAAAAACCGAAGCTGTCGTCTCTCATGCATTGAATTTGCATCTAACACAGTAATGGATGTTTAACAGGAGATTGTTTTAGCAACAGAACACGGTTCTGTGTTCATTGCACCACTCTGAAAGCATGTTTTGTGATATTAATGGTTTTTATTTCCCATTTGAATTTTTTCGTGCTCAGATTTCATGCTAGGATTGAAGGTTCTTGTTACAAGGTGAAGAAATCCAATCGAATGACATTTAGAGGCACATCTCAAGCTTGTAAGAGATTTAGTTGCAAATTCCCTTGTTTTAACTTGTCCAGATCTCATGTGAACCTGGGTTAACAAAAGCCCCACAGAATAAGGAATGTTGCAGTGTTGTTTCTCATTCTCTCCACGTTCAAATCTGGATTCATCTATTGTAACATGTCCTGTATCATTAACCTCAACCGCTGCACAATCAGAGCGACGCGCCAAAAGCAGAATCACAAACAGTGATTTGCAATCAAAAACACTGTTTAATCAAGAACTGAAACAGAAAATACCACATATGATTAGTTTCCAAACATGTACTTTAAGATATCCCATGGTGCTGAATGATTATCTGTACCACTTGCTATGTACCATTATCGTTTTTTATATTTCAAAGTTTAATAATGTATTTACATCATGTTTGGTGATATCAGCTGCAGATGTAGACGTGCTCACCAGCGACCCTGTTTTGAAGCGTACGCTGATACCAGTGCGCGTATCTTCACAGCATTACCCTCCGACCGCGTCTAATCTCACTCAATTAAGCGTGAGTCAGCGGCTCATTGAAGGCAATGTGAGGCGCTGGTTTCAGCACCACAGCATGTGAACAGCTCCCGTGAATCTCACAGCAGCCCTGAGACACAGATGCATGAGCAGGAACAGCATTTACACTCAGTTCACATATAAAACTCTTAAATTAGGTCAGTAGATACAAACAATGAAACAGAAAGATGCACAAACATCTTAATTGTTATGTTCCAGTCATTTTGACATGGAGAGGATTTTCTTTTTTTCTTAAAAATACTAGTTAATGTTTTCACATGGGACTAAAACTTATCACAACGTCACAAAAAATGAATACATTTGTGCTTTTTTTCTTTTCTTTCCTTTTCTTTTCTCTCTCATCTGTTGTTTCTGGTCAAAAATGACATGCAAAATTGCTATGCTATATTATTTCTATATATTGGATTAAGTGTTTTATCAACTAGTTTTCTTTTCATTAGCACAGGTTTTGTATTTTGTTTTGGAACTAATCGATCATAGGCCTGAACTTATGCAAGTCAGTTTTTAAATGATTATTGGCAAAATTATCCACAAATAGTGCTTTTACTCAAAAACTGAGGCGTAAAACACCAGTGTTTGTATTTTTTAATTTTTTTGCGATTTAAAAAAAAAAAAAAAATTATGTGTGATTTAAATGTTGAAATAGTCCTGAGACACAGATGTATGAGCAGGAACAGCATTTATACTCAGTTCACATATAAAACTCTAAAATTAGGTCAGTAGATACAAAAAATTAAACGTAAAGATGCACAAACATCTTAATTGTTATGTTCCAGTCATTTTGACATGGAGAGGATTTTCTTTTTTTCTTAAAAGTACTAGTTAATGTTTTCACATGGGACTAAAACTTCACAAAAAAATGAAAAAAAAAAAAATGCTGTGCTATATTATTTCTACATATTGGATTCAGTCTTTTTATCAACTAGTTTTCTTTCTGTTATCACAGGTTTTGTATTTTGTTTTGGAACTAATCGATCATAGGCCTGAGCTTATGCAACTCAGTTTTTAAATGATTATTGCCAAAATTATTTACAAATAGTGCTTTTCTTACTCAAAAACTGAGGTGTAAAACACCAGTGTTTCTAGCAGTACCTATTTGCAGTCTGTTTCTTGCATTTAGGAAATGTTTGCTATTTTATGTGTGATCTGAGTGTTAAAATACTCACATTTTTTGTGATTTTGTTTTTTATTTTAAAACATCTCAAAAATACCACCATAACCAGCCCAAAACAGCAACATTCACTCGTAATGGTGTTCTTAATTATCTTAATTAAAGGTGAAATAGTTTATAAATGAATAGTGCATATTAAACTTATGTTGTTTTTGTGTTATTTAGGACTGTAGCATAATGCCAGTCTTTATTTACTTGCCATTTTCACAGTCTTTCTAATGAAAACACCACTTCCGTGTCATATTGTGTTTTTGCCATCTTTATTTATCTTTTAGTCTTCACAGCTGAAAATGAATAATTTTCCCCTGTCTCTTCCTTCCTATCTGATGTACTTGTTTGTACTTGTTTCTCTTTATCTGGTCTACTTTATATCAGAATTATATTTAATTAAAAAATTAACTCATTAGTCTATGTTATCATGAATCCTGAGTATCTGGACTATATCTGGTCAAATTAGCAGTTGTGTGGGTGTAGATACAGGATTAGTTTCTTCATGGTTCATTCAAAGCTGTCTTTCCATGCCATAGTCATTTTAGTCTAACTCAAAGCTATTCAACTGTTTTCTGTTCTAGATTTTAAGCTAGAAACACATTCAATGTGTGGATTTGGCAGTCAGATCAGAACTGTAATCAATATTAAGGTGTTTTTGAAAAGTGTTGAAATTCTGCACTCCTCTGTTTTAGCTGCAGATGTGTCTGAACCGCTGTGTTTCCGTGTCATGAAACACGTTGGCAGAAAACTGCAGAGTAACACGCTCAAGTCAGCAAAAACTGCTAATCGTAGTAGACAGATTGGAAACCAGAGAGGATGAGTTAAAAAAAATAAATGACTCAAAACTGCAGCTGACACGATGTTTTTGAGGTGCTGATGTTCACAAAATAACGTCAAACGATGACAGTCCCGATGTGAGTATTTCACAAACCAAATGCAATTGAAGCTATCATACACTGTAAGAATAAAATAAATACATAACCCATAAATGTGACCCTGGACTACAAAACCAGTCTTAAGTAGCACAGGTATATTTGTAGCAATAGCCAAAAATACATTGTATGGGTCAAAATGATCTTTTTTTTCTTTTATGCCAAAAATCATTAGGATTTTTAATCAAATTAATATATCAAAGCTTAATTTTTCATTACTAATATGCATTGCTAAGAACTTCATTTGGACATCTTTAAAGGTGATTTTCTCAGTATTTTGACTTTTTTGCACTTTCAGATTCCAGGTTTTCAAATAGTTGTATCTTGGCCAAATATTGTCTTATTCTAACAAACCATACATCAGTGGAAAGCTTATTTATTCAGATGATGTATATTTTGTATTAAAAAAAAAAACTTATGACTGGTTTTGTGGTCCAGGGTCACAAATATAATTGCAATTTATCTTTAAAAAATTATATCCGTGGTTGCCCGAACTTTGCCCTGAAAAAATATGAGTTTTGCAGGTTGAACATACATTTACAGTAAAAAGAATCTATATTGCATTAACTGAAATAGGTAGTATACCAAATAATTAAAATCTGCTTTGTACCTTTTTTAATATACTGACAAACACATCTTTCCCACATGCTGAAGTAAATATTAATATATAGAAGATGCATAGTGTCATACAAAAAAAATAAATAATGCAATAAACATTAAATTAATAGTGTAAATGTTGCATGAGACTCTAATATAATAACTGATAAGATAAAAATAACAAGAAACTGTTATTGCAATGAAAAGCAGTTAATTGTAAGATGCCACACAGGGAATTATGTCAATTGTATGGTTTTGTGATTCTGTGTACTTTAAAAAAAAACGGTATTTTACTGTAAAAATTTACATGAAATGTCCCATCACAGTGTTCTACTGTATATAAACTTACCAAAAACTAATTATTATTTTGTTTTTTACTGCAGTGTTCTTACCATTACAGTTATTTTTTTTACAGTGTTTTCCGACAGATATTTAATCTTCACTAACACATGTGACCCTGGACCACAAACCAGTCATAAGGGTCAAAGCTGAATACATAAGATTTCCATTGGTGCATGGTTTGTTAGGATGGGACAATATTTTGAGATGCAATCTGAAATCTGGATTCTGAGGATGCAAAAAAATCAAAATCTTGAGAAAATCGCCTTTAAAGTTGTCCAAACGAAGTTCTCAGCAATGCATATTACTAATCAAAAATTAAGTTTTAATATATTTACAGCAGAAAATTTACAAAATATCTTCATGGAAAACGATCTTTACTTAATATGCCAATGATTTTTGGCATAAAAATCCGATGAAATCTATTTTTGACTGGTTTTGTGGGGTCACATATTTGTGAAATAGATGCACTTTTATAATGTCTTTATTTAGTCACCAAATAGAGATAATTTTGTAGTATGCGAGTAAGTGTTTATTCATTGAGGACGTTAAAATAACCTCTAGATTGCTGATGTGATGAATCTAGTCTCTTTGTGGAAACAGATATGTATGACACACACGTCCCTCATGTGACGACATTGTGCTATAAAACTCATGTCTTATGTGGCCTTTTGATCGCTGCAGTCTTTCTACAGCCAGCGTCAGCAGTTTTCTGATTAATACCCATCATTATAGAGCCAGGTAGAGTCTCAGCTGAGCTCTCAGCTCAGGTGTGAATCAGGCACCACCATTTAAGTTTGCTGTGAAAAAAGCAGCATGGTCTCAGGCCGACAGAGACGCGTCCGGGCAATCGGCCCTGCACCGAACTAACACACTAAAACGGACTGATTCATGAGCCGCTTCACCCGCTTTATATGGAGCTGTTAGTGTGTCACAGCATTACACTGATGAAGGAGATGCACACCTCATAAACATGCACTTTCTGATGCGCTCAAGCACTGATTTATAGTAAACAAGGCTCAGTTCAAGCTTTTAGTGTTGAAGTGAATTTCAGTCCAGCTCTTCTGATGTTAGATAATAGATTTGTGTGATGAACACACTCAAATTTATTCATTATCAATGTTGAAAACAGCTGCTGCTTCATGTTTTTTTGTGGAAACGGTGATACATTTTACTTCAAAAGAACAGCATTTATTTGAAATCTTAGTAACATTATAAATATCTTTACTGTCACTTTTTATCAGTTTAATGCATCCTTGATGAATGAAAGAATTGACAGGATTCCCACGGGGCGTGGAATTTTATATTTATTTTGTCCAGGTCGTGGAATATCAGGGATTTTTTTGTTGGTTGCTTCACATTTTTCGTTTCCATTTATTAAAATTAAAATTTTCTATACCGTATTTAGTTTTATCGCATTGTTTAACGCATGTTGCCTATTGTTATGGATGGTTATGATTATGGAAGCATAAAAACCATAAATTAATTTCTGTAGAAATAGTACAGAAAAATATCAACGTGCGTTTAATGGGTAAAAGCAAAAAATAAATAAATAAATAAATAAAAAGATTAGTGTATATGTGTGTTTTGTACTAAAAACGTCTGTGAACAAGTGAATAAAGCATGCAAATTGAATCATTATCAATGTTGAAAACAGCTGCTGCTTCATGTTTTTGTGGAAACAGTGATACATTTTACTTTAGATACATTTTCTTCAAAAGAACAACATTTATTTGAAATAATAAATGTAGTAACATTATAAACATTAGTAACATTATAAATATCTTTACTGTCACTTTTTATTAATATAATGCACCCTTGATGAGTGAAAGTATTGACAGGATTCCCACGGGTCGTGATATTTCTGAAATATCATGGTATTTATAAAAGGTCTATTCCAGACATTTATTTTGTCCAAGTCATGAAATATCAGGGATTTTTGTTTGTTGCTTTACATTTTTTTTAATGAAAATTAAATTTTTCTATACCGTATTTTGTTTTATTGCATTGTTTCATGCATTTTGCCTATTGTTATGGTTAGGTTGTGATTATGGAAGCGTAAAAACCATAAATTAATTTCTGTAGAAATAGTACAGAAAAATATCAAAATGCATTTAACAGGTAAAAGCAAAAAAACTAAAAACGTCTGTGAACAAGTAAATAAAGCTTGCAAATGGATAAATCTGTTAATTATACAGTAGGTCATGGAAATTCAGCTTTTGGTCAGTGAAAGTCAGGGAATCTGGGAACCCTGTATTGATTTCTTCAAAAAAGCTCCAGACCTCATTTTTTATTATTGTACCTGTTTCCAACATAGATAATATTCAGAAATGTTTCATGAGCAGCTGATCAGCATATTAGTATGATTTTTGAAGGATCATGTGACACTGAAGACTGGAGTAATGATGCTGAAAATTCAACATTTAATCACTGGAATAAATTACATTTGACAATACATTCATCTAGAAAACAGTTATTTTAAATTAGAATAATATTTCATATTTTTATGTCTTTTGATCAAATATAATGCAGCATTGGTGAGCAGAAGTGAGTGACTTCTTTCAAAAACATTAACCATTTTTATTATTTCAAAATGTGTCTGGTAGTGTAACATACAAATTCATCTTTTTGTAGTAAAATGAAAATGTCAGTCTGGCTGGAGGTTACGGGACATTTGAAGTGAATCAGAGGACTGTGTGTCTTCATGCAGAGCTCAGTGTCACTCTGTCTGTCAGTCAGGACTGTAAAGCCCAGTTTTGTGGGTCAAAGAACAAACGTCCTGTTCAAGGGGAAAAACATCACAGAACTGCATAAATGAAGGCCTTTTGCTTTCCGCAGAGTAAAATAATGCTGTTGCTGTTTTTCGAGTTGAATTGCACCATCTGAAAGCTGCTATTTCAGTTATACAACAGTCCACATCAAACAGCGTTTGCATTTTGCAACCCATTTGTGACCCTGGACCACAAAACCAATCATAAGGTTAAATTTTACAAAACTGAGATATATACATCACATGAAAGCTCAATAAATAAGCTTTCCATTGATGTATGGTTTGTTAGGATAGGGCAATATTTGGCCGAGATACATCTATTTGAAAATCTGGAATCTAAGGGTGCAAAAAAATCAAAATACTGAGAAAATCACCTTTAAAGTTGTCCAAATTAAGTTCTTAACAATGCATATTACTAATCAAAAATTACATTTTGATAGGTTTACAGTAGGAATTTTACAAAAAATCTTAATGTAACATGATTTTTACTTAATTTCCTAATGATTTTTGACATAAAAGAAAAATCAATAATTTTGACCCATACAATGTATTTTTGGCTATTGCTACAAATATACCCCAGCGACTTAAGACTGGTTTTGTGGTCCAGGGTCACATTTTATCTTTGTAAAATTACATATTTTTGAGTGAAACTGGATATCCACTGAGATAAGTGTATAATTTATCTTGCAGGAACTGATTGGGCTGAAAAAAAAGAAGTTTTGTACGAGAATTAAGTAGAATTAGATTTAGATTGTACTTGAGCAAACACTGATTGATGGTTTTGTTATGTGGGTTTGAGGTGTTTGACACGCTGTAAGTAATGCATTTGAATGTAACATGAATATGAGTGTGTATGTGTGTGAAAGAGCATGTGTTGGTATTTAGCTGTCTGTGCTGGTCTTTGGCTTCGGTCCATTTAGATGACCAGAGCAGCTGCAACCGGCAGGAAGTTTAATGACCGAAATGAAGTTACAAACCTCCCCTAGTGATTCCTTCACACTGTGGGAATAAATCAAATGTGAGTGTTTAATATGTGTGCATGTGTTTGTTACTAAAGGCCTTTGCCATCATTTCATTGACATGTAGATCAGCTGAATGAAAGACTTTGTGCATGATAGCATCAGCAAAAATCATCAGATAATAGAGCACTGGATAACGCAGGGACCGCCTGTATGATCAAACATCCCGTTTACATTATATGTGACCCTGGACCACAAAACCAGCCATAAGGTTAAATTTTACAAAACTGAGATGTATATATAATATGAAAGCTCAGTAAATAAGCTTTCTATTGATGTATTGTTTGTTAGGATAGGACAATATTTGGCCGAGATACATCTATTTGAAAATCTGGAATCTGAGGGTGCAAAAAAATCAAAATCCTGAGAAAATCACCTTTAAAGTTGTTCAAATTAAGTTCTTAACAATGCATATTACTAATCAAAAATTACATTTTGATACATTTACAGTAGGAATTTTACAAAAAATCTTCATGGAACATGATCTTTACTTAAATTCCTAATGATTTTTGACATAAAAGAAAAATCAATAATTTTGACCCATGCAGTGTATTTTTGGCTATTGCTACAAATATACCCCAGCAACTTAAGACTGGTTTTGTGCTCCAGGGTCACATATTTATTTATGTCCTCAAAAATGTATGTTTTTTTTTTACTAAATTGAAATTAAATTAAATATACAGTGCACAGCATAAATGAATATACCCCCCTCTGAAACTTAAATTCAACAATACTCTTTACTTACAAGACATGTTCGGGTTCTTTAGAGATATAATATTCCAGATCAGTTACCAAAGAAGAATGTTAAAATTATTCAGGAAAATAGTGTTGTTGTTTTTTGTTTTTTAATCAAAGTGATAAAATGTTGCATTGCAAAAATCAGAACACCATCCTGATAGTTACTAAATAAAACTAAACATAATTGTCTGGTGTAACTTTAAGGCAAGTTTTGATCAGAAGGTAAGTATGTACCAACTATTAAAAGTGTTATATAGCCCACTGAATCATACTCAGACTTAATGCTGATAACAATGAAACCACTTGAGAGAGAACTGCCAGAAGATTTATTTCTTAGCATAAAAGAGGACAGTGGCATAAATTGTTGTTTTAAGTGTCAACATATAACAAAAGTACCAGCATTTCTAAAACAATGGACTTGTGAAAAGGGCCCTGAAATAATCAAGCTTTCCCTTTAAGCCTTTATTTAATGATAAGTGAGTTTTGTTAGAAAACTTCCTTGACCTGCAGTTCTTCTGTACAGACGTGAATTTACTTTCCTTTGACCTTAGGCTTATTAATTTCACTTTTTGGTGTGAAAGGGCTTTTACATTTGCTATAAATCAAACTTTTTATATTGAAAACAAACAAGCCAGCCCTGCCCAGATTTAAAAAGTAACACAAAAGTAACACAAAAGTAACGCAAAAGTAGTGTAACACATTACTTTCCATAAAAAGTAACTAAGGAATGTAATTAGTTACTTTTTTTAGGGAGTAACGCAACATTGTAATGTATTACTTTTAAAAGTATCTTTCCCCAACACTGCCTGTGTGAAATGTTTACAAAACCAGGAGAAACACCAATAAAATGACTTAGAGTCAGAAAAAGCTATGAAAAGAATGACACTTTATCTGATAGAGTAACAGATAAAGCATTGTTGTTTATCCACAGCAGAACTACCTACTGTAGCCAAAGCACAATAAACTCATTTAGCTTTTTCCAAGGAACATATTTACAAAATATAGACTTCTGAGAACCCATACTCTGGTCTCATGCAAACAAAGAAATCATTTCAGATTTAACAGCATCCAAAATGTTATGTTGTTGCTAGAGGAGGAGTACAGCGAAAAGTGTCTAGTTCACTAATACTGTCAAAACAACACAGAGATTACATATAAACACTGTTGGTTATGTCTAAAATGAAAGTAAACAGATGTGTCTGTAGATATTAGATGCGAAACATGTTGCAGATTGTCATTAAATTCAACAAAAATGTGCTCAGATGGTGTCCCAAACCTCTATGTACTGTACCTGAAAATTAAAGTTTGTTTTATTTGTATATTATGTGTATTTGTAACATGTAGACTATCTTTGTTCTTATTTTTTTCAATAACAAAGATAAAAAAGGCAAAGATTTTTATCTTCACCAATTGTAATTTAGCCTAAACATCTGCCGTTCTTTTTATTTTATATTTTGTTACCTTGTAAGGTTTTGGATTTAAAATAGGGAAATTCGTTTGGCTGCACTGCTCAGTCAACTGTAGTAAAACCAACATGACAAAGAATCGTGATAAAATCATGATATTTCTGGAAAAAAAAAATAATGATCTGATATTTTTGCCCTATCGCTCACCCCTAGTAGACATGTGTTTCACCCAATCTTTACACTCTTGAGCAGCTGGGGACTCTGTAGAGACGAGCTGAGCAACACTCCTCATTAAAGACCAGGGCGTTTAAGGAGGTCGTCCTCCAGGAATTAAACAGGACAGATTGTCATGAACTTGTACACTCAGTGCCAAAGATCAGAGCAGTGTACTGAGAGTTATGGAGGACATATTAAGTACTAGAACATTACACTTTGTTGAAATAAATCTAGGGTGTGCTCATTTCGGCAATCCCTCGACAAAATTGGTTACTTATTTTACACATATTAATGGCATATATTTCTCTGCTTTATTAAGAATATGTCAAATACATTTTGCCATCTTTCTATGAATTAATATTACAGTTTTTCTTGATTGCTTTGATGCAGCCGTCAACTCAATCTTCACATTTTCAAAAGCGTTAACACACAGGCCTAAACAGTGGCACTCATGGTCAAAATGACACATTTTGTTTGCAAAAGCATCTAACCATGTCAAAACACTTAAAATATTTAACAAAAACAAATTTTACTTTCAAACAACACAACTTGCAAACAAGTATGTGAGCTCTTTCAGTCAATCATTACACAGTGGACGGCAAAATGCGAAATACAGAACTCGAATCAGTGCACCATTGCTTGTCATTGTAGCCTATTGCCAGTGCCATTTGTTGTCTTTCTATATAGACTGTGTCAAATTTGCCTTTTTGCAAAGAATTGGATCCAGAATAAGAAAGGATTTGATGCATTTCTTCTTGATTTCATGACGTTCTTTTTTTTCAAACCGTGTCTGAAAACTGAAATACTGTAAATATTATCCTCCTCTTCCTCTGACCCCTCTACCTCTTACTCTCACTCTCATCTGCCTTAGACCTCCTCCATCCATACTGGCAAAGAACAACACAGATGTGGCACCTGTTTTTTATAAGGCCTGCAGATTGATTGCTAATTGATAGGGATGTAACGGTATCAAAACTTCACGAAACGGTAATACCTCGGTATGAATGGCACGGTACGGTATTTATTGAATTATTTACAGGAAAATCAAAACTAATGAAGAGACTCGAAAAAAGTGCCAGAAGTGTTTATTAAACAGTTTACATGAACACTGAACATATCAATGGCATACAAATTAGCCATCTATCTGTAAACTTTGAAACAGAAACTTAAATTTTTCAATTTTAGTAACAAAAAAATATTAAAGCATGTAAAAAACAGTCAAATCAGTTTAGCTGAATGAGTTGTCTGAATCTAGTTGTCTGCTTGAAATAAGATTTTTTTTCTTACCCCATTGGCAGATTATTTAGCTTGTTTTAAACAAAAACTCACTTAATTTTGACTTGTTTTTACTAAAAACAAGACAATAATTTTTACTTTTCTAGAAAATCCTTCTTGATTTAAGAATTTTTAGATATTTTGGCTGGAAACAAGACAAAATTCTAAGTAAGAAAAGCATTTTTTTGCAGTGCAGTAGGCTCTCATGCCTTTCTTTCGCATTAAATCTTTAATAAAAACAATCCTTAAAAGAACTTTTCTACCTGGACAAGTGCATCTATTATGTTGCCTAGTTTAGCCTCTTTAAAACTGCACCTTTCCTTATTTTAAACTTAGCCAAAAAGCCACGTGTTGACTGTGAAATTTATATGCATTTATGGTACATTTCCGTGTCAATCCATGTTCATTTTTACAGCGAACAATACACTGTAACATTAATTCAGCGCATACAGCGCAGCAAAAAATAGACTCGGTGCCGAAACGATCGCTGCACTGCTGCAAAGGCACCGCTTCTAGGACGTACTACCGGACAGCAACCGCGTGCAGTGTGAACGCTCTAATCCGTTAACATGGGTGCTGAAAAGAATACGTAACGCATACGCACTTCAGACGGAGCAGGTTCGACCATTTCCATCTCTTTTCCTTGCTGCTACAGTCTGTAGCAACAACAGACCGCAAAGGATGATGGCCACGCCTGGGCTGATGGGAAATGTAGTTCCCGCTACCTCCCGTTCGCCTGAGCAAACTTTTCTCAGAAGACCTATTGTTTTATCGAGTTATGCGACCACGGTAGTATCGAAAATTTTTGTTATTGCGGTATGACGGTATTTACAATACCGTTACATCCCTACTAATTGAAGATTTGTGTGAAGGAGTGTCAAACAGGTGCCTTAGTGATTTCATACTGGTCTAGGCAGTTTCTAATAGGAATATAGGGTTTCTGTTTGGTCACCATAGCTAAAACAATGGAGTTTGTACTGCTTGAATGACATCCGTGTTAACTCTTTTGCAAAAGGGTGGGGTAAAATGTGTCAATCCAATGAGAACGGGTTAACACATTTGCAAGATGTGTCTTCTGCTCTGCTGAGATAGTGATGATGAAAACTGAGTTGATACTAGTTTCTTTAACCAGGGCAAAGCAATCAAGAAAAACTGTAGTGATCATCTTTTATAGTTATTCAGAGGGGTTGTATATAACTCTGTATATAGGTCTGTTGCTTTCATAATGCATTAGAAGTTCATCAGGGTCAGTTTTTTAACTATATTTAGTGCAGCAGATGTCAGAAACCCTGAGAAAAGCATCAATCAGGCATACTGTCCTAACATGCTCATGAAGTACACCCAACCACACACACACTGACATGTCACCATCCACAGTGAATCTGCCTTGACACCAGCACATCTCAGAACGTCCTGACCTGTGTGAAGATCACAAACATCATCTGCAATCATTTGTTGAGGGTTTACTTGCAGACATTTTATTCTGCTTCTTTTAATTTTGATGGTGTTGTGTGACATAGAATTACCAGATAAATTATGAATGTTATTAATCATATATAACATTCATAATAATATATAAAAAATAATAATTACATGTGGTAACACTTTAGAATAGGGAACACTAACTATTAACTACGACTTTTCGCTCAATAAATTTACTAATTTGCTGCTTATTAATAGTTAGTAAGCTAGTTGGTAAGTTTAGGTATTGGGTAGGATTAGATATGTAGAATAAGGCATTAATATGTGCTTAATTACTACTAATAAATGGCTAATATTCTAGTAATATGCATGGTAATAAGCAACTAGGTAAGAACGTAAAATAAAGTGTTACCTTACATTTTAATAAACAAAAAAATGCAATTATTAATTTAATAAATAATTAACTAAAACTTATCTGTCTTCAAAAATTCTGTCATCATTTATTCTAGAAGTTATAAAGTTGTAAGGCCAGTTGGGTCCAAACAATTACTGACCCCATTGACTTTCACTGTATGTGGCAAAAAACAGCATGCGGTTTTGGGGTTCATTTCTGGGAATACTATCAGTTAAAGAAGCAATAAAACAGATTACTTTCTCGATTAAAATAACTTCTTATTTTTACTGAGATGAAAAGCAATAGAATTACTCTATGCATGCACAAACCATAGCACAAATTTGACCCTGGACCACAAAACCAGTCTTAAGTCGCTG
Organism: Garra rufa; assembly: GCF_049309525.1. Lineage (NCBI taxonomy): Eukaryota > Metazoa > Chordata > Actinopteri > Cypriniformes > Cyprinidae > Garra > Garra rufa. The sequence continues at coordinate 45,809,709 of NC_133372.1, forward strand.
GGGTATATTTGTAGCAATAGCCAAAAATACATTGCAGGGGTCAAAATTATTGATTTTTCTTTTATGCCAAAAATCATTAGGAAATTAAGTAAAGATCATGTTCCATGAAGATTTTTTGTAAAATTCCTACTATAAATATATCAAAATGTAATTTTTGATTAGTAATATGCATTGTTAAGAACTTAATTTGGACAACTTTAAAGGTGATTTTCTCAGTATTTAGATTTTTTTGCATCCTCAGATTCCAGATTTTCAAATAGATGTATCTCGGGCCAAATATTGTCCTATCCTAACAAACCATATATCAATAGAAAGCTTGTTTATTGAGCTTTCATATTATATATACATCTCAGTTTTGTAAAATTTAACCTTATGACTGGTTTTGTGGTCCAGGGTCACAAATTACAATGTGTGTGTTCTGGGATATATAGGGAACAAATGTGTAGACTGGCATGGGTACTACACACTTCGTTGTGTGTGCAGTAACCAGTAATGTGAGTTACGTAATCAGACTGCTTTTTGTGAGTAGCTAGTAAAGTAACACATTACTTTTTCATTCAGAAGAATTTTTTTAAAAAAAGTTACTTTTTGTTTCCTTTTGAATTAATCCCATTTTATTAACCAATGTCTTTGCTGCTGAATTTTATTTGTTGATCCAATTCATCCATACTAATAAGCAAAACTTACTTTAGATTAACTAACATCTGTGCTTCATTTTTCTCATTGCTGAAGACTGTTGAACTTCCTTGACCTGCAGTTCTTCTGTACAGACGTGAATTTACTCTCCTTTGCCCTTAGGCGTATTAATTTCACTTTTTGGTGTGAAAGGGCTTTTACATTTGCTATAAATCAAACTATTTATATTGAAAACAAACAAGCCAGCCCTGCCCAGATTTAAAAAGTAACACAAAAGTAACGCAAAAGTAGTGTAACACATTACTTTCCATAAAAAGTAACTAAGTAATGTAATTAGTTACTGTTTTAGGGAGTAACGCAACATTGTAAAGTATTACTTTTAAAAGTATCTTTCCCCAACACTGCCTGTGTGAAAGGTTTACAAAACATCTTAATGATCTTTTATGAAATTCAAAAAATGTATTATGTCTGTGGAAAGTCCCTGTAAACTAAATATGCAAGCGTAAGAGTATAAAACAGTAGCTGAGTAGTCGTTCTCTCTCTCTTTCTGTCGAGTATGTCCCGTCCTTGTCCTTTTCACTGGTGTGTCCATCTGTCTCTCTCTCTCTCTCTCTTAAATGAACGAAAGAGTTTTGACAGATCGGTCAACCGAGAAACCCTCAGGACCTCCAGCCTCCAGATTCGGTTTTATAGTCTTACTGAACACACACACATTATCATCTACAGAAGAGATCACTAAAAACTAAAAACACCCTCTCATGTCTAAATCAGAATGGATGTTCAAACAATTAAAATGCATGGTGAATAACACTAAAACATGATCATACATATCATAAAATATCTTAAAAGTAGTCCATATGACTTGAAAATGTCAGGCTTGTATGCTTAAATGCATTTGTTTTTTAAAACTGAACCTTTAATGCAGAGTAATTGATAACTGAATGATCAATTGTATGTGTACTGTTGCTTTAAGGCAACGGCATGCAAATGAGCACGTCACATGCTTCTCTAACCACCTTCACACAGAAAGTACTGTTGTAATGAGTGCTGTCATGTGCTATTAGAGTGTTTTCAATCACTGTCACACACACACACACACACACACACACATGCTGGTTCATTTCCAGCGAGCGTTTATGAGTATGTGTGCATGTGTGTGTGAGTGAGGGTCACAAGTAGGTGGAAATGCACCTGCGACACCATCCATTACTCATAGTGCTCGTGTTCTTGTTTAAAGTGTTTAGATCTTGCTGCGGATTCCACACTATCATACTGTGTGTTTATTATGCAGGTAAAACAGAAGAGGTTGGATCATCATTTTAGCATTCCATTTTATTTTTAGCATTTTACATACAATGTTAGTTGAGGTTAAGTGTACCAAAAACAGTCGTTTTTAATTTTGCAGCCTCTCTCTGTCTGAAATGATCCATTTTTGCATTGTGAGATGGAAACAAGACAGCGTTGGTAAATTTTTCCATGTATGGTCAGTAAAAAAAAAAAAAATTATTTTTAATTTATAACGTTACAAACTACAAAATATTTATAATATTGAAATATTTCAAATAAATGCTGTACCTTTTGAATTTCTATTTATCCGTGAATCCTGAAAAATAAAATTGATTTGATTTCCAAAAAATATTGGGCAGCACAACCCAATTGATAACAATCTTAAATGTTTCTTCAGCAGCAAATCAGAATGATTTCTGACGAATAATGTGACACTGAAGACTGGAGTAATAATGCTGAAAATGCAGCTTTGATCACAGAAATAAATTACATTTCAACAGATATTCACATAGAGAAGAGCTGTTTTAAACTATAATAATATTTCAGAATTTTACGGATTTTACTGTATTTTATAAATGTTAAAAAAAAAACATTAAATAATATTATTTGACCTATAATGTATAAGCCAACTGGAATTCAAGATTATAACACCGAAAAGATGTAAATATGAGGATTACTTGTTTAAAAGTATTAAGTTTAACATTTGAGCAGTTTGGTTTTGGCCTTAAGCTGAATTTGTCAGTTCCAAAAGCTACAGTATGTTTTTGTACTGCAGTGAGCTCATTTATTTCACAAGAGCAAAGCAAATTAGATTTTGCATGATATGAGAAATCTCAACTCTAAGTTATAACTCCTAAGAAGTGCAAAGATTCACTGATCTGTGAGTGAATATTGCTGCAGGTCTTCACTGGTTCTGTTTTAAGTCATGTAGTCACATCAGTTTTAGTAAAGCGCTGAAGGAAACGCGTTCGTTCTGAACGTCGGTGCTTATCAAGAGTCTTTAAATCCCTTTATTACTCTTATCTTGTTTCTCTTGTTTCTGAAATCTTGATGGATGTGTTCCGCTCAGCTGTTTGAGCATCTTCAGCGAACTTATATTAGAAAATTTGATTATATTGGGCCGTGTTGAGAGAAATTGTGAGTAAGATGTTACTTTCGTTCTGCCTTGCAAAAGTATTCAAACATTTCATTTTTGTCATGTTTTGTTATTTTTGGTTGCAGCATTATGTTAAACTGCTTTAAATTAGTTTTTCCCCACATCAGTTTACACTCCATACACCATAATAATGACAAAGCAAAAACCAGATTTGCAAATTTTATAAATGTATTAAACATAAAACACTGAAATAAGTAGATTGCATAAGTATTCATACCCTTAACTCAGTCCATAGTTGAAGCTCCTTTACAGCCTCAAGTCTTTTTGGGTCTGATGTGACAAGCTTTGCACATCTGCATTTGGCAATTATCTGCCATTCTTTGCCTCACCTTTTCACCTCTCCATCTCTGTCAGCTTGGACATTTTCTAGAGTCCTAGTTGTTCCAATCGTCTTCCATTATGGAGAATGCTTCTGTCAACCTTCAATGCAGCAGATTTGTTTCTGAACTCTTCTCTAGATCATCTCCTTAACGCAAGTCTGTCACTGAGCTCTACAGGCAGTTATCTTGGTTTTTGCTCTGATCTGCATTTTCAGCTGTTAGACATTTTCTGAGAGGTGTGTGCCTTTCTAAATCAGACTCATTCAAATGAATTTGCCACAGTTTAACTCCACTCCAAGTGTAGGAACATCTAGAAGCAATATGAATGCTCCTGAGATAAATTTCGAGTGTCCCAGAAAAGGGTATGAATACTTATGCAACATGATCTTTTCAGTTTTTTATTTTTAATAAATTTGCACAAATGTTAAAAACCTACTTTTTTGCTTTACCATCATGGAGTAGGGAGTGTAGATTGATGTGGGGGAAAAAGTAATTTAAAGTAGTTGAACATAAGGCAGCAACATAACAAAACGTGAAAAAAATGAAGGGGTAAGAATAATTTCGCAAGGCACTGTATACAGTATTCCTTAAAATGAAGGCAAACCTGCAATAATTAAATATGTTAAATAAATACAAATATCCTTTATGTATTTAATCCCATTTTATTAACCGATGTCTTTGCTGCCGACCTTCGATGATCCAATTCATCCATACTAATATGCAAAAATTACCCAAGATAATCTAACATTTGTTTTCCTCATTTTTGTATTGCTGAAGAGTTGACATTTTTTCTTGGTCTACTGTACAGACGTCAGTTTACTTTTCTCTAAGCCTGAGGCTTTTGGTGTAAAAAGGCTTTTACATTTGACAAAAATAGAAGTTTTTATATTAAAAACAAACAAGGAAGCCTGCCTAGATTTAAAAAGTAATGCAAAAGTAACGTAACACATTACTTTCCATAAGAAGTAACTAAGTAACGTAATTAGTTACTTTTTTAGGGAGTAACTCAATATTGTAATGCGCTTTTAAAAGTAACGTTCCCCAGCACTGGTCGCAGGTCTCCAGAGGTTCGTGAGGAGCTGCAGCGTCTCGTCATGAGCAGCACGTCATTAGTCTCATAGCAGCTGTAATTACTGTAATCAGGTGAGCAGAAGCTCCGGGAGCATCAGGCCTCCGACTCCAGAATCAAACAGTAAATTAGAAAAGAAACATTAACGCAGGAGGTTTAATGAGCGCGCTAATGTACAAGTGTGTGTGTGTCTCTCTCGTAGATGGAGAGAAACCAGTTCTCTCATTCTCTAATTCTCTAAATGAAATGGTTTAAATTCCAAATCAATTTCTGAATTTGATTTAATGTAGCAAACAGGACAGAATTGTATTTTGAATTTGAATGTAGGGAAGTGGATCTAAATCAACAGAAGATCTAAGAAATTCATACAGCTGTAAATTTGAACTTGAAAAGCAAAGTGCATGAAGTTTATGGATGGATATATGGGTGCAATATGCATCCAGTCATCCAATAAAACATTATAGAGCTGCAAATGGTTATGGAGAGCAGCTCAGATCATGATGATCAAATGTGATTTTCTCTGAGCCTAAGCTTGTGTTGTGGTGTGGAAATACGTATAAGTGTCACATGATCCGTATAATCATTAAAATATGCTGATGTATTATTGCAATCTTATAATTAGAACCTGTGATTCCTTTTTCAGGATTCTTTGATGAATAACAAGTTAAAAAGAAGAGAATTTATTCAAAATATAAATATTTTCGGTAACACTTTACAATAAGGTTCCTTAGTTAACATTAGTTAACCGCATTAGTTAACATGAACTAATAATGAATTGCACTTCTACAGCATTTATTAATCTTTGTTAATGTTAATTTCAACATTTATTAATACATTGTTGAAATCTTGTTAACATTAGTTAATGCAGCGTGAACTAACATGAACAAACAATGAACAACTGTATTTCCGTTAACTAACGTTAATGAAGATTAGTAAATACAGTAACAAATGTATTGCTCATGGTTAGTTCATGTTAGTTAATACATTAACTAATGTTTAACTAATGAACCTTATTGTAAAGTGTTACCATATTTTCTAACAAAGTAAATCTATGCCGTCACTTTTTATTAATTTAGCACATCCTGGGTGAATTAAAGTATTAATTTCTTCAAAAAAAGAAAGAATAAAAATTAACTGACCGTAAACATTTGAACAGTAGTGTGTATTGTTAGAAAACATTTATATTTTAAATAAATGCTGTTCTTTTAAAAAATGTATGGATCAAAGAATGCTGAAAAAAAGTATTAAGCAGCACAACTATTTTTAACATTGATAATAAATCAGCATATTAGAAGGATCATGTGACACTGAAGACTGCAGTAATGATGCTGAAATTTCAGCTTTGTATCACAGGAATAAGTTACATTTTAAAATATATTCACATAGAAAACAGTTATTTTAAATTGAAATAATATTTCACAATATCACAGTTTTTTTTCTGTATTTCTATCATCAGCCACATAAACACTTAAACCTTTATAAACTTGTTGAACTTGGCTTTTCAAGTTAAAATTTACAGTTGTGTGAATTTCTTTGATTTTGTTTATTTAAATCCACTTCCTTACATTCAAATTCAAAATGCTGCATCCTGATTGTTACTTCAATTCAAATTCAAGAACTGGTTTGAAATTTGAAATGTAATGCTGGTTTCAGAGACAATTATTAAAGATTATTAAGACTAAAGCATAAAAATCTAACATTACTTTTGTGTATTTGCATGAGGTATTGCGATTAGTCATGTATTCTTACACAGCCATCTTTGCACTGAAAATGTGTGTGTTTTATGGTTCCCTGTAATCACCGCTGGTTCATTCAGGAAATGTAAATGTAGTTTCTCTCTCTTGTTTTCTTGTTCCTGTCTGGGTGATTTATTGTGAATCTGAGATCTACGGATGAAGGAGCAAATCAAGGCAGTATGAGAGGCGTAGATGATAATGCATCCATTAGTGTGAACGATCGGAAATACAGCTGCTTCCTGTGAGGGACAGATCAATTATCTCTAGAAAACCATCATGGGATGTCCTGTGTTCTATTCGTAAAGAATATATCATGAGTGAGATCGTGTGTGTGTGTGTGTGTGTGTGTGTGTGTGTGTGTGTGTGTGTGTGTGTGTGTGTGTGTGTGTGTCTTACTGGTCATCAGTGAGTAATTAATGTCAGGAACATCTCACACTGCAGTTATAGGGCGATTAGATGAATGATTAGTGGTCATGACTGCATCTGACAAACTACTTATTTCATAAATGTGACCCTGGATGACAAAAGCAGTCTTAAGTAGCACTGGTATGTTTGTAGCAATAGCCAAAAATACATTGTATGGGACAATATTATTGATTTTTCTTTTATGTTTCTTTTCTATTATTTTCCAAAATTATTTCCAACCGTAAATATATCTAAAACTAAATTTCTGATTGATGCATTGCCAAAAACTTAATTTGGACAACTTCAATGGTCATTTTCTCTATATTTTAGATTTTTTTTTTTTTTTTTTGCACCCTCAGATTCCAGATTTTCAAATAGTTGTATGTCGGCCAAATATTGTCCTATTCCAACAAACCGTACATCAATGGGAAGCTTATTTATTCTCAGTCTCACTCTCAATTAAAAAAAAAATGGTTTTGTGGTCCAGGGTTGCATATGTGGTGTATTGGGCTGCTGGACAATGATGAATGAACATGCAAGTGCACTGCAAAAAAATCACTTCTTACATTTTTAATTAGTCCTTAGTGCCTAGTTTTAAGGTCTACATGCCAATAAATGTAATTGAGAAGCAACAAACCCATGAAATCGTAAATCTAAGTTAATGAGTCTTTAATTGGTGTATTTTGTCTTCACTGCAGAGTTATT